>NC_056731.1:527860543-528100543 GCF_019279795.1 Protopterus annectens
TTCAACAACCATTGAAGGATCCTCATGTGCATTCTGGCAAGGGGAACCAGTCTCATTGTGGAAGCCATTGTCCCTAATAATTTTAGAACCATCTTTGCTTTCACCTTGGTCTTGGGAAGAAGATGAATTATCTGTTGCCTGAGTGCTGAAACTCTATCTGTTGGAATATGTGCTATCAGAAAAGCGGTGTCTAGATCTGCACCTATAAATGTAATATGTTGACAGGGCAAGGCGGCAGATTTTTGAAAAGCTGTCTGCAATACCCAATTGAGCACAAATTTCCAGTCACATCTCTGGCTTGCTGGAGTAGATGCTTGGTGGTGGCAGATAGGAGCCAGTCATGTAGATAGGGAAACACTCGGAATCCTAGACACCTCAGGTGAACCGTGACTACTGCCATGTATTTGGTGAACACTCTGGGGGCTGTAGTAAGACCAAAGGGCAGATCTCGGAACTGATAATGACAGACTCCCAGCCGGAAGCATAAGTACCTTCTCGATGCCCTGTCCATTTTTATGTGGCAGTAAGCATCTTGAAGGTCTGTCGAGCACATCCACTCGTCTTTCCCTAAAAAGGGAAGTATAGACTGCAGTATCACCATTCAGAACTTTGACTTCTTGAAAGATCTGTTTAAATTGCTTAGGTCTAATATGGGTATCTAGTCCCCTGTTATTTTTGGCACCAAAAAGAATCTTGAGTAAGTTCCGAATCCTATTTGGTCTGCGAGGACTTCTTGGATGACTCTTTTGTGCAGCAACTTTTGAATTTCTATAGTTGCTTGCTCCCTTAGATTGGGTGGAACAGCTGGGATTGTTCTGGTCTGTGGGACAGGGTAGGAAAAGGGAATGGAATATCCTCTGGGTATTATTCTTAGTTAAGCACATTTGTAAAGACTCTTGGTCTTTCCTGAGGGATATTAGTAACCAAATATATTCTGTTGACTCTGTGTTTTTGACAATAGATGTCAAAGACCTCTATACGGTTATACCCCAGGATTTAGGCTTATTATGGGTCAGGGAGTTTTTGTCATGTAGGGAAACACCGAGTGATACCATTTATACTGTTGAAACTCTTCTTGATCTAGTGTTAAAGAACAATTTTTTTACCTTCGAAGGGAATTTTTACCTGCAAACATCAGGTGTGGCCATGGGCTCGCCTTGTGGGGGTTCATTTGCGAATGCAGTAATGACCCATTGGGAGGATGAATTCTTGTTCAAAGATTGTATCTTTCAAAAACACATTTCCTTTTACACAAGGTATCAGGATGATATCTTTTGCATTTGGAAAGGAGATATATCAGTTATTCCACAGTTAATTGACAACATGACAAAAATGACTGAATTTCTTAAATTGACATACTCGGTGGCCGACTTGGAAATTAACTACTTGGATGTTCTCCTATCTAAGGATACTATTAATAATAGATTTAAAAGCACTATATATAGAAAGCCCACATATTGTAACTCATTGTTACATTTTTCGAGCAACCATCCGTACCACCAAAAAAGATCAGTGATCAAAAGCCAACTGGTCAGGGCGGCACGGATGGTGACGGATGACAATGACTTTCAAATGGAATGCGAAAAATTGTCAGCTATGTTCACATCTAGGGGATATCCCCTAAGTTTAGTTAACAACATTGTACTAGAAGTTACTAACAAAAGGATGGGGGGTCATTTTTTACCCCTGCTTCCTGTTACAAAAATTAATAATCTGGATGCTAACTCTGAAACCCCAGGTCTACTTGTTGAGATTTCCACCTCATATTTAGCTAAGCCAAACTATTGTTGCAGTTTCCTACACACATATTCTTTGGATTTTCAACCGATAAGGGAAATTATTAACAAAAATTGGGAGGTAATTAAACATGACAAGGGTTTGATTGCCCTTTTTGGTGAAAAACCCAGAATAACATACAGGAGAGGGGACAACCTTAAATGTATAATGGAAAAAACAAAACAAAAAAGGATGTCCAATTGTCCACCAGGGATGTTCAGATGCGGAACATGCAGTCAGTGCATGTACATAAAGATGGGTACAACTTGTAGCATAAATGATACGGAATATAGGATCAATGGCCACTTTAATTGTGAAACAAAATCAGTGGTCTATCTTTCTATGTAACCTATGTAAAGCATTTTACATAGGAAAAACTGAGCGCAAATTAAAAATTAGAATTTATGAGCATACAAATGCAATTTCCAAACATGACCAAAATAATGCTCTGGCTAGGCATGTATTTGAAAATAGTGGACATTCCTTCAAGTTTGTTATTTTGCAACAAAGAAAACAAGACATCAGAGGGGGACCCTGGCAAGTTCGCCTGGTGATTGATGAACTATGCTGGCAAATTCGCACTAGGGCACAGGTTACACCAGGTATTAATGAGGCTCTCTCTATCAAATGCGTTTTGAAGTGGTTAGCATACAATAGGTAGATACAAGGGAATTCATGTTACTATTGTGAATATTATGCTTGTGGTCATACATCATCATAGGAATGAAGTTGTAGATTTTACTATATAATTAAGGCCAGTTTAATAATATATAAAAATTAATATTAAGTGTTTCATTTATCTATTTATTTAATGGTAAATTCATGTATTAATATTGCCTTAAAGTAGCAAGAGTAGGAACTGTTTAGACATAGTGTGATTTTGCATACAATTTTTAGACTCATTTAGTATAATGCATGTATAATATTACTACCTTTTAATATTTAAATAATAAGTGCCATTATAACAGAATTATATTTAATATAAAGTACAATGGACACCCTACATCTTTGCCACCCTGGAGGTGCAAAGTGTAGAGAGAGATATATATTTGGTTTTTATTCTTTAGTGAATATTTTCACCTTGCATTAACTTTTGCTTTAGTAAATATATCGACAGCCTGCCGTAATGCAAGGGAATTGATATGGGTTAGTTTAAAATAAGCAAGACATGCATTAATTTTTTTAAAATAATTGTGGTTTTAAATGCATGTATTTTCATGGATGTTAGCAGTGCAAGTAAAATCATGTAGGTAGCGATCTTACTTTAAGGTCGCTACGGCAACTAAATAGTTTGAAAAATGCACTTTAATGTAATTGGGCATATTTTATGCTCTAATGCATAAATGAAGTTGTTTATGTTCTGCTGTGTAATCTGAAGAAGGTGGGTTATATTACCTGCCGAAAGCGCTAATTTCACTTGTGTGGCAATATTAAATTATTTTTACAGTACGAGCTTTCTCTTATTGTGTTCCTGATCGTCCTTGGATTTTACCTATTATTCTTAGTACCCACTTGTCTTTTGTGATAGTTTGCCAAGATTCTGGGTACATAGATAAACATCCCCCAACTGCCTCCAGAGCAGAGCAGTCAGGCCTCCTTTCAGGAGCGCTGATAGGGGCATCCGTGAAAGGAATCATGGTCACCTTGGTTCTGCGGGCCCCTCTGCCTCTACGGCAGCGTCTACCGTTGTTACCTCCCCCTCTGCCCCTGGGGAAGGATTCACCCCATGCATCCTGGAAAACTCTCTGGGATCTTCTGAACCACAATTTCCCACTCTTCTGACCTTTAGGATAAGGTCTGGAAGGTACGGAAAAACGTACTCCAACGGCAGAGAGAGTTTGTCCTTCCTGCTCGCATCGGGTGAAAGTGTCTTTTACTTTCGGTCCAAAGAGTGAGGAACCGTCAAAAGGGGCATTAGAAAAGTAGACTTAAAGGGCTCCGCAAAATTGCACAAGCACATCCAGGAGTGTCTCCTAAGGGAAACTCCGGAACCCACTGCCCTGCTCACTCCATCAGCTGCGTAGGAGATCAGCCTCATACAGGAGTTGATGATGGAATTTAAGGTAGATAGCTAGGAGGAGACCTTCTTATTCACCCCCACAGCTAATGTACCTTGTAGAGCATCTCCGAGTTCTTTCAGATCTCTCTGTAACCTTATGAAATGAGTGACGTAGTTCAGCAATCGAAGAGTAAATGTCGCTGACGAAAAGACACACTTCCCGTATCTGTCCATCGTTCGAGAGTCTTTGTTCGGAGGATGGACAGATGAGGATCTCTCTGAAAGTTCCTTGTTGGTGGCTGCTGCCAACACCATAGCATCTACAGGTACGCCCTTAGTAAGGAAATCCTTTACGGAAGGAGATAAGAATTTGTTTGGCCTCTGAGGGACTAGTTCCATTGTGTCAGGTGACTCCCACGCCTTTCGACTGACCAAGTCTATTAGCTCGCCGAAAAGCAGAGACACCCAGGAGGCTGAATGTTGAGATCCAAAAGCCTTCAGGTACACTGACTCCTCCTAAGAAGGGGTGGTTGTCTGCCAGCCGTGCCTCTGCATCAGGATCTCTAGAATATCTGCAAATGAGATATCAGAGGACAACCGTGGGGACCCTTCCGACTCCTCAAGGTCAGTGTCTGAAGTAACTGACTCATCTGGAGAGTCTACGTGCTTCCTCTTGCAAGTTCTCTTCCAAGGGGGCTCCTCAAAAGGATATTCTGGGAGGCATCGGAAGAAAGGGGTTTACCCAATGGAGTATCCTGAGACTCTGGATCCCTGCTGTCCTGTGGAATGGGTGGTGCCGAGACAGTAGCCGGTGCCTTAGGTGGACGAGTGCTGGTATCCTTATGTGGAGCTGTAGGGGCAGACAGCACACATCAGCTCAAAGGCGGATCCCACTGACTCCGAAGACTCCCTCGGCTCCAAGGAGACAGAGGAAGCCACCAAACTCAGCGAGATCAAACCCGAGGCCAATGTAGGAGCTGAGCTAACCCGGGCCAACGCTCCAAGGGGTAGGCTCGGCACCGAAGATCGTGGCTGAGAATCCCCCTCGGGACCAACCAGGGTACCCCGGCTCCCAGACTCTCCAGATGGTGCCGAGAGTGTCGTAGAAGAAGTCGGCTCCATGATCACCAAAAGGGGGTCTCGGAATCGATGGATCCACAGTAATTGGTACCAAGCACTCCAGCTCCAAAGGTCCAGCTTGGCTCGGAGGAACAACAACAGTGGGAACAATGGGTGTAGTAGGCTCTGGGACCAAATAGGTCGGAGCCGAAAATAATTTGGTTAGCACCAGCGACTTCAAGAGTCTGCGCACCACCAGTTCCACCTCATCATCAGAAAAGCTCCTGGTGGACCTGGTGGATAGGGACAGAGAATGAGACCTGTGCAACATGGGAGATCTCAGTGTATGGAAAACCGGTGAAATCTCCAAAGACCGACTCCAAGAAGAGGTATCTTGTGGCTCCAAAGACTTTGGAGCCAAAGAACCAGGCTTGTCAATCAAAATAATCTCCGAAGGCTCTGAGGAGGTAGTAGCCTTAGAAATTTTAGGTAACTTGACTGGAGGCTCCGATTGAGCAGATGTAGCAGGTGATTGTCTCTTTTGAGGTTTGTCTTTTTTGAAGAAGTAGAGGAAGAAGAACTGTGGATAGCTTCCTCAAAAGTTGGCTTTAAGAGCCCCTTAAGGATCAATTTGTTTCTCCTTTCTTGTAAAACCCCGGAACTGAAGGAATGACAGAACGTACAATCCTCTTGTAAATGAAAAACTCCAAGACAATAAACACATATGACATGACCATCAGTGATAAGACATCTTTTGTGAACACTTTTGGCATTTTTTGAAGCCCGAAGGCTTATGTTCCCTCTCCTTTGGGTCTTTGGACACAATTATTACAAAAGACCACAATATAACAACCAAAAAATTCTAATTACTCAAACTACTAATATACAGCTAACTACAAAAAAACACTGAAGAGACAGATAAACAAGGGAAGATAATAGGTCCTCTAACTAAAACGGCCCTAAATCCCAGAAAACAATACACCAACTACAAGCCCTCTAACTAAAATGGGCAAAGAGCTCTCTAACTTAAACGAGCTACTATTAAGCTATACAACAAGACACAACAATAACAACCACTACAAGGGATACAGCAAGGCCTACGAAAACGATGGCCAAAGGCAGCACCAAAGAGAATAATAGGTATATACATCTGGATATACTAAGTTCACAGGCTAACTATGAAACAACAATGCAAGAAAAAACATCCACTATAATATAGAAAGAGATTAAAGGTCTAATAAAGGTAATAAGCAGAAAAAATTTTCAAAACTTAGCCATGGCCAAGAAGAGCACATCCAACCTCGTAAAGTGGCAAACGAGAGCTGGGGAGTTGCACCACTGCATTATGGGATACCTACTTGCCATGAGCCAAGTTTGAGTCTTTCAGCTGTGTATTCGGCCGAGTTGGAGCAGAGGATCAGCTCCAAACCCATCATTGTAAGAATGAAGACGAGATAGGACAACATAACATCACAAATTTCAACCAAGCACATCTCTTGACAATCCAGTAAAATGCAAAACATAGCTAAAATCAGAGCTGGATCCAGCACTATGCAACCTAGGCAGTTGCTTGGGGGGCCCACTGGACAGGGGGCTGCCACAAAATTTACATTTCTTTTTTAAGAATGCACTTTGCGTTCACGATACATTTCTTCTTCTTCAAGGACACACTCCATACCTCTCAATCTCTTAGAACAAGAAATCTGGGCAAAGCCATAAATAATGGGTGGTCAGAGGCCCAAAAATAGGGACAATTTTTAAATGTTGCTCTTACTAGAATGCTGATAGACTAACAGGTTTTGCATTAGCATGAATTTTCTAAAGGGTATGAAGTCTGAAACTAAAATAGCTGTTATTTTCTGACTTCAGTCTTTAATGATTTGCCAAATAACCACAATTTTATGAAACAAAGACCAAAAATATGAGACAAAAATCTGGGCATTCTGCAAAAATCAATTGAGAGGTATGACGCACTGTCTCTGTCTCTCTCTAGTACTGTCTGATGCACAGTCACATGCACAGCACATTGGATTCTTCTTTAAGGATTTACTTAGTAGCATCTGATGCACACACACACAGGGCAGGAGTTTTAGAAGCAAATAGTCCGAGTGTTAAGTGCAGAGAACTTACTGTCTGGAATGAGAAGGAAACGCATGGACATGTTAGAGTGTGTGTGCGTGTGTGCGTGTGTGTGCGTGTGTGTGCGTGTGTGTGTGTATAGAGGAATTTTAACTCTGCTGTAGCAGCAGGTTCAAAGGGGGGGGGGCATGAGCTTCTCTAGTACAAAGTTAAGGTCCCAAGCTGGAGTGGGAGCTCTCCTCGGGGGTCTTAGATTGTTAGCTCCTCGCAAGAACTGTTTGAACAGAGGGCGAGAGAAGAGGGGTGGCTCCGTATTGTAATGAGCTAAGATGGCAGAGGCATGAATCTTAATAGAAGAGAAGGATAGGCCTTTGTGCAGCAGCTCTGCTAGATAATCTAGCATTTGAGGTAAGGTGGGCACGGTTGTGTCCCTTCCCTGAGACTGGCTCCAAGAACAGTATCTTTTCCACCTTTCTGAATAGGATTTCCTAGTACTAGGCCTCCTGGCCTCAAGGATGACATCCAGCACCTATTTGCGGAGGGTTGCTGGTGATATATTCATGGAATGAGCCAGGCTGCTAGGTTCAGGGTTTGCAGCTGAGGGTGCAAAATCTGGCCCTTCTACTGGGACAGCAGTGAAGGGGTCTGATGCAGCTGCCAGGGTGGCACTGCTGTCAGACTGCATAAAAGTGGGTACCAGTGCTGGCGTGGCCAGTCTGGTGCAATCAGGATTGTCCTTGGCATGTCCTGTTTGATTTTGAGTACCATGTAAAGGATAGGGCATCCATTTTCCATGCTTAGCTGTGGTGAGTACTTCTGCAAAATTTGCTCAATTGATGGTTCTGGGAGGAAGCAAAGAGGTCCACCTCTGGTGTCCCCCACCTGTGAATTAGAAGCTTGAATGAGTCGGGTTCCAGTTTCCACTCGTGTGGGTCCATTACATTTCTGCTCAAGTTGTCTGCCAGTGAATTTTGTTTGCCTGGCAGGAATTGAGCTTGTAGGTGAACTCATTTGCTCAAGGCTGTGTTCCACAGAGCCATGGCTAACTTGCAAAGTTGGTAGGAATGAGTTCCTCCCTGCTTGTTTATGTACCACATAACTGTGGTGTTGTCTGTCTTTATCAAGAGTTGTCCTGGAAGAATAAGGTATTTTAAGGCTGTCAGTGCATTCTTTACAGCTAACATTTCTTTTTGATTGATATGCAGGTGCATTTGTCTTGGGCTCCATTTGCCTGCCATGTCAGCCCCCCATGAAGCGTCTGTTGTCAGGGTTTGGGTGGCGGGGGGTTGAGTGAAAGGGAGTCCCTCGTTGTAGTAGCAAGCCTCTGCCCACCAAAGGAACTCTGTCCTTAGGCAAGGAATGATAGGAATCACTGTTTCCAGGACCTGAGAATGTTGACACCAGACACTTTTTAAGTACCATTGAAGTTTCCTCATATGCAGTCTTGCCTATCGAATTAGGAGAATGCATGAGGCCATGAACCCTAGGACTTGCAGTATTTTTCTTGCAGATAGCTGGGTTTGGGTGGCCAGTAGTTTGCCAAATAAACCTGTTTTTCTGGAGTGAGGAATGCCATCTGGGAAGTTGTGTTGAAGCTTGCACCCCGGAATACAATTTATTGGCTGGTGATATATTCTTTTCATTGATGGTATACCACAGAGAAGTTAGGAGTCTCTTTACAAATGTCAGGTGCTGAAGTAGCAATTCCTGACTGTCCGCCTGACTCAGGCAATCGTCCCAAGTATGGGTAAACTTGAAATTTTCTCTGCCTGCAGTATGCAATGGCTAGAGCCAGGCATTTTGTGAATACCCTGGGCGAGGAGATAAGCCAAAGGGAAGTGCAGAGAACTGATTGCGCATAGAGCCTGCCCTGAAACATAGATATTTCCTGCAAGATTCCCTTATGGGGATGTGCAGATAAGCTTCAAGTCTAGGGTGACCAGCCAGGAGTCCTTGGCTAGCATAGGTAGCAGCTCTTGGAGAATAAGCATTCTGAATTTTGGTACCACCAGGAAGGTGTTGAGAATTGATAGATCCAGGATAGGGCACCAAGAGTTTTCTTTGCTGGGCACCAGAAACAGTCTGGAGTAGAAACCCCGTCCTCTTTGCTCTGTTGGAACAGGTTGAATAGCCCTGATACTGAGAAGACAAAGTACTTGCTTTTGGGCCTCTGCCCACTGGTTTGGGGGGAGGTCTGGCAATCTGCTTGGGACCTGCAGTGAGTGGAAGTAGAATCTATATCCCTGGGATACAATGTTTAAGACCCTCTGTCCTGGGTAATGTACTCCTAGATTTTTGCATGCAGGGCGAGTTTTTCTCCTAGGGGTGCAAGTACTTGGGCAAGGCTGGGAAGGATGAAGGACAAGTCATTGTGAACTTTTTCCATAAGAGGGTGGCTTACCACTCTCTGGTTTTGAGGTGGGATCACTCCATTGTTTACATCTGTGCATACCCTGTGACTGTAGTCTTGGTGGTCTGCTGCCCCTGAGTTTGGACTGAGAAGGTCTGGGAGGGACTGGAAAGGACTAGTTTTTTGAAGGCCAATGCCTACTGAATCTAGGTGGCTGTACCTGTAGGAAATCTTTAACAATTTGCATAGATTTAGCTTTTTCCTCCATCTTTTTAGAAACAACTTCTGCTTTAGTGCCAAACAAACGTTCTTGGTTTAATGGAGCATCTAGTAATTTTGCTTTGACATGGTGTGGCAAGATTTGCCCCTTCAGCCAAGCATGCCTTCTAAGAAGAGACCCAGTGACAGCAGCCCTGCAAGATGCTTCTAAGGCATCAAAACCACACTGCAAAGTATGTTTTCCAACTTGGTTTGCAGAATGCATTAACTCTTGTAAATCTTTATGTTCTGCACAATCAGGAATCAACATAATTTAGTACCATAATATGCTGCTGGTACTTCAACATGTGAAACTGGCAATTTAAAGCCCTGATGGCAAGAGTTCTTCCCCATCAGTATAAAGCCCTAGAATTCCTGCCCGAAGGGGTAGGGTTTTTGGCTGAAGTACCCTTAATACCTTTAGGTCCCTGGGAAATGGTCTCTGGACCAACAGTGGGATTTTTAAATAGAAATTTGAGAGAGTCAAGTACTCTGTAGTACCTGTCAGGCTTTCTAGGAGCTGGTGGCAAAGTATCAGGGGTAAGACTGGATTCCATGAAGACATCATCTACAATTTCCAGAACAGGGGTGATTACTAGAGGCCTGTGCTGAGGCAAGTTTAAAAATCCCGATTCGCTTTTTGGACTGTGGGTAGTCCTGGCAACTCCCAGCTGAAATGCTCTCTGAGGGTATGCAGGGTTTCACCGAAAGAAAGGTCCTCTGGTGGGGAGGCAAAGGGAATGGAATACTCTGCATCTGAATCCTCATAGGTAGATAAGGGTATGTCCTGGTAATCTGAGGGGTCAGAGTCATTGGACTCGTGATCTGTAGAATCAGAAGGAAAAATCAGTTCTTTGTCTTTAAGAGGGGGAAGGCTGGCTTCCTCTAATTAAAGTGATAAGGTCTTCAGCCATTCTAAGCATTTGTTTCTGTGGCATGGGAGCTTGAAAATGCACTTTGGTCATCTGTTTCCTAGGCATAGTGCAAACTCTGGGCCTGAGAAATTCGGTAGTTTTATTCAGAAACGAAGTAGTCGTTTAATATTAACATCAGAAGGTCTGAATACACCCTCAGAAGTCTGTGCCTGCACAGCGGCTCCGGACTCATCCAAGGTAGAGACATCTGCAGGTTCCATAGTCTAAGAAGCATCTCGCAGCATACCGTACTCCGAATGGGTCTGAGTAGAGGCCTGCAAATCTGTAGAAGCGGGTATCAGGGTCTGCGAAAGCGCTTCACTGAGTACCAGCAGGCTGGCAGCTAGCTTAACGGAAGCGTTGGCAGTTTAGGACCTATGAGGTCTGTCTCTGTCTTTATCCTTATGTTTTTTAGGAAGATCAGTAGTCGGATGGCTTATCAAAGCCATTTCGGAATATGGAGAATGCGAGTGAAAGAATTTAGTGACAAAGATAGCCCAACGACAAATAGTTCAGACGTTCAGCAGTGCACAAAACTGACAGCGAGGAACGTCGTGGTCTGGGCCAAAACAGATGCAGTAAGAATGAAAATCTCTGTAACGTATTTGCTTTTTACAGACAAGACAATTATTAACTTTTTTTGACATCAGTTAGAGCAAGACAAAAGGATCCCCAATGAGGTACTTAGCTTTAGAAGACTTCAGGTCTGAAACTCGAATAATGAAAATTTCAGGTAGCGGCCGATCGGCACTTGTTTCTGCTTCGGGCTCCGCTCGGCAAGAAAAGCTGATGTAATGGCGTCAGCTGCATGTTTTATACTCCTGACATCATGGAAGAGGCGACAGCATCCGACGCAGAAATCCCAAGACTCTGGTATTCGGGCTGACTGAAGGCTACCTGGAGGCAGATAACCCAAGTGTGATGAATGCAACAGTGAAACACGAAGAACATTAAGGGGATAAGCAGCCTAACTTAAAGGAAGGTGAAGTAACTGAACATCCTCATTTGGAAGCATACGAAGAGAAGAGATACTTTTTTAAACATCTTTATTCAATCCAGTTTACACAATGATATAGATGCACATACAATAATACAAAAGAAAACAAATCCTAGTGGCATTTTCATTATTTTCAAGCAGATTGTATAACGGAAATCTTTCAATCCAGTGTTACATGTTCTGCTTAATTCCTAACTTCCCTTAAACCTAATCTCTCCTCCTGAGCAGTAATCTACATGTATTGTTCCACAAATTCAATTTACTTCTATGCAATTTGCTCCTTCCCTTTTATAAAGATCTCACTTCCAGTTCTTTTATCTCCTTTACAATATCCAGTACTTCAAATACAGTTGGTTTACATTTTAATTTCCATTATCTAGTAACAATTTTTTTGGCAGCCGACAGCATTAAACTCAGTAAGGCTGAAATATGTCTAGGCAATTAAGATCCTGCGTCCCAGCTAAAAGAATAATTTCTTTAGATGTAGCCATTTCCTCCTCCAACATTTGTATGGAGTGCTTTGTAGGAGAATTTTTAAAATCTGCCAGCAAACTCATACTCCCAATACTTCTCTCTTTCCCATCACACCTCCAAAACTTGCAATCTACCTAAGAGAAAAAGAAAGTCTCGGACATTTGATTGGGGCATAAAAAATACCTATGTAAATACTTCCAAGCAAAAATCCTAAACCTTATGGAGTTTTTTTTTTTTTGCATATTTGGGAGCCATACGGATGCCCTCCTATTGTTCCTTTGTAAATTGTCTTTCCATCTCCCTTCCCAATTTTTTTCTAACTTCCACCGATTGATATGCCCTGCTAATTATCCCTTTCTAACAGCAATTTCTGTTCTACACTCAACAAAATTCTCTATTGGAGCTGGTCTTTTCACATAGCACTTCTCTGTCCCTTTCTCTTTACCTATAATATGCCATCAATTTCTGGTATGGAAATAAGTCTTTAACCTACAGTCCAAACATCTGCTTGGCCTCATCCCACTATTACCTTACCCTCAAGAGTTACTTGTTTCCAATACCTTTGTTTCTTTGCCAATTTTCTCCAGTAAATTCCGTCTCCTTCTTTCCCATTTTCTATACCCGTACCTGCAGTAATCCCCACTGGAAAAATTTCCTTTCTCCAGTCCTATTGTTGCCTTAGTTCTTAGAATACTTTCTGCTACTTTATGAATGTAATATTCTGCATAGTTATTCTTATTCGATTAAGCACCTGCATCCATAATCTACACTCATTTTTTTGAAGTACTTCATCTTCGTCTCTTTCCACTTTGATTTATAACTTTCTGCTTGTGTTAAGAATACGAGTCTTAACTGTGAACCTCTCAAGTATCCCTTAAAATCATTTCGATCTGGGAGGACAAATTTATCCCAATTAGCTTTTGCTCTCTTCTCCTCCAAAACAAATTCCTTCAACTCTATTAGTCTTCCACAACTTCTCCACTGGATGATAAAAAATTGCCTAACTTGTATAAAAAAAGGGATTAAAAACATTTTAACTGATTGTACCTTACTATACATACCCATAATCCAGACATTCCAGTTTCTTAGTTTTTATCTTTTTTTCATTTTCCATGTATCCTTCACTGCCATAACATAATCATTTTAATCCATACAGCTAAATACTTCATCTGATCATGTCAAAATATGGGTAATGCGGAACCAATTCATGTCTGGGTACATAGCTTACTGCTTTAACTTTTCTTTTATCATCACTAATTTTATGACTTGAAAGCATCTCAAAATATTCCACACCACATTGAAATGTCCTTTTCTGGATTTCTCATGTACAAAACAGTATCATATACAAAGAAAACCAATGTTTCCTTGCCATTTATTTTCTTGAATTTCTAAGTACCTTATTTTTTTGCAAACAGCTTTAAATAAAAAGCAAATAAAGGGAAAAGTGGACAACCGTGCTTTGTTGTTCTGTTCAAACACAGCTTGTGAGAGAGGAACTCTTCCACCATAAATTTTATCTTTGATCCTTCACATATCCACTTAATCAATCACATTATTCTATAAGGGAATGCAAATGTTATCACTCCCCAACTCAAAATCCCATCTGATTATCAAATGTTTTCTCTGCAGCAAGACTGTCAGACAGCAGCATTTCTTAACATTTGGTTTCCCTCTGGACCATCATTGTTCTATTAGTGTAATTAGATGCTTGCCTCCACTGCACAAAGCCACAATAAACCATACCTATCAATTCTGGCAACACCTCTGCCATTCACTTAGTACAGGCAAACACTTCATAATCATGGTTTAAAATTGAAATGGGTCTGTATGAAGCTGGGTCTAAAGGGTACGGACACTCTTTGGGTAATGCAGCCATCACAGCTTTCTTCCAAAATGCAGGTACTTCCCCCTTTTAAAAACTCAAACAAAACTTCCCAAATCTTTACCACTTTCTTCCTTCCAAACTTCCACAGGAATACCATCTATTTCTGGAAGCTTCATTTGATTACACATCACCTTTTTATTTCATCTCTTCCTATCTTAGCTAATAATTGTGGAGTCGAATCTTACACTAACCTTGGCACAATTAAGCCTTACACAATCTTTTCCATTTGTGCCTTTGTTTCCACATTTCTCTGTTTTATACAAATGCGCATAACATTTCTGAAATGTTTCAAATTCCTCAATGGGATCTCTGTTTCTTCTTGTCATAGGCTTGCTAAGTTTGGTGACAACTCTTCCTACTTTTCTGTTGCTTGAGTTGCTGTGCTAAAAGTTTCTGGGCTCTGGAGCTGTCACAAAAAATAAATAAATAAATAAATAGTTATTTTACAGCAAACTTTCAAAACTCACAAATTATCGAAATGCCCCCTTGTTTTCCCTTTAGCACTCTGTAATTGCTCCTATTCTTGCTCTGTGAAATTCCCCTCATTCTTAAATACGTTTAACTTCTGCCAACTCCTGTAAAGAATTCCTATGGCTTCTTTCCTATATCACTTTCTTTCATTTCTACCCAGTATTTTTACCTCCATTTTTATTTTATCCCACCCATTAGCTATCTCTGAATAAATGTCCATATACTCTTGTTTTTCTTTCGGCTTTTCCCGGTTAGGGGTTGCCACAGCGGAACACCAGTCCGCTAATGATTGGCAGTAGATTTTTTTATGGGTGCCGAGGTGCCAGCTCAATGTCCAACCTTCAGCAAAGGCACGCCCATTCTACGCATGTCTTTCGAATGCCACTCAACCGCGGGGAGGACACACAGACTCCACACAGAAGGCGCTCCAGCCGAGAATCGAAAGGGAGACCCTCTTACTGTGAGGCAACAACGCTACCGCTGCATCACCGCGGCTAAATACCATATACTCTAATAATTCTTAAATCACTTCCACTACCCATTCCTTAAAATTCTCTCTTTCAACAGATAGGTAGGAAAGTGACAGTGTCTCATTATTACTTCATAAACATGCATCTGTATCCCAGTTTTTCAATAGTGCCAGATCTGAAATAGTTTTTGGATGTGTATGAAAATGTTCAACTGAATACACATGTTGCTGTGAAATATGTCTTCTGACCAGTCTAACTTGGTTAGTGTACCTTTATATGTAAATTCCACTAATGCATTCACATCTTCCATATCGAATATTCTTTTCTTTTTTTGTTGTATTTTTCCCTTCTATGTAACCCTGATACATTCTCACTATTGCAAATCTAGTTCCATTCTCCACACATAAATACTCCCTGCTGAAAGCTGACTATTTATGCCAAAATTCTTTTAAGCTTCATAATAGTAGTTTTAGGTGGAATATAAATACATGCCAGAGTAACCTACCTCCCCTGCCAGTAACTTACCACCACAAATCTACCACTGCCTTTTTCCTCCTCGCTCACTACTGGAGCCACTCTAGTAATTTACTCCCCTTTTCCTTTGTCCCTGATATTTTGTTGAATGTCCACCCTGAAATCCTGTCTTTGGCAAATTCACATGCTCATTTCCATCCACACAGGTCTCCAGCAACACTGTTATTTGCACCATACATTTCTTATTTCAATACTCTTGTCTATACCTGTAAGGCCATTTACATTCCATAATAATACACACAGAGTAACCATTAAGATAGAAAACTACTCCTCCTCCAACCTTATATAAATGTTGTCAGTTATTTTGAATGTGTATTTTAAACTTTGAGCTTACATGCAAGGGTTGTTTTGCAGGCTGATCTCTTATGCAGTTGCTTCTACATATTGCCATTTGAAACTACATCACATTTTTCAAGACTTTACTTCAAAGAAAATAGTTAACCGACAAAAACTAAACAGACTTTCAGTTCGTATGCTCTTGTAAAGTACAGTTGTGTACACTTACCATAAATGTAGATGTTCGAGTGTATTCACTGTTGCAGTCATTACATTTGAGTAATCTGCTGGCAGGTTGCCCTCAGTCGGCCTGAATTACAAAGTCTTGGATCCTGCGTTGGTTGCGGTCTTCTCTTCCATGACATCAGGTCGTCATGGGTATAAAACATGCAGCCAACACCATTTTCTTTAGTTTTTCTTGCCCCCGATGTCAGGTGCCCCCAAAAAGGTAGCAATATAATATTATATTATATATATATATATATATATATATATATATATATATATATATATATATATATATATATATATATACATATAATATATATATATATATACATAAAAACATGCATTAATATAAACTTTACCTTCATCTACAAGTAAATACACCACATAGGTTGTAGAAGACAGAGAAGGAAAGATAAACTGTAGAATGACAGGGGGATGGCGGGAGGGCAACCTGGACTGCAACAGTGAATACACTCTAACATCTACATTTATGGTAAGTGTACACAACTGTACTACGTTCTTCGTGTTTCACTACTGCAGTCATTACCATTTGGGTAGAATACCAAAGCTATGGTTGGGAGGCTGGAGCTAAACAGTATTAGGTGTGGCTATAAGGCCCTGCAGCACTGCAGTGGCAAAGCCTGCCCTGGACTTAAGAGTAGAGAGGCAAATGGTAATGCTTTGTAAAGGTGTGAACAGAACTCCAAGTAGCAGCCTCTAGGATGTCTTTGGTTAGTACTTTGCTGAGAAAGGCTGCTGAAGTAGCTGCAGCTCTGTTGGAATGAGACCCAATGCCCTTGAGCACAGGTTTACCATGGTGTGAGTAGCAGAAACGGATGCAGTGGCTTATCCACTTTGAAATTGTCTGCTTCGAGATAGCCTTTCCTTCCGATCCTGCAACATATGACACTAGTAATTGCTCAGTTTTTCTTAGAGTTTTTGTCCTGCTCAAGTAGAATCTTAGCTGTCTGTGTACGTACAAGGAATGCAGAATTCTCTCCCCTTTGTTCTGTGGATTTGGATAAAAAGTTGGCAGATGGATTGTTTGGTTAAGAGCCACACTGGAAACCACCCTAGGCATAAAAGTAGGATTTGTCCTCGGAGATACCCTGTCTGGGTAAAATATGATAAAAGGCTCTACAGCCATGAGGGCCTGTAGCTCTGAAACCCTTCTTGCTGAAGTAATTGTTAGTAGCAGGGCTGTCTTCCATGATAAGAAACTTATATCAGCGGTAGTGGCTGGTTGAAATGGAGGTAGGGTGAGCTTTTCCAACACATAATTGAGGTCCCATGCAGGTAATGGTGATCTAATAGGGGGCCTTAGGTTTTTGGCTCCTCTAAAACACTGCTTTAGTAAGGGATGAGAAAAGATTGGTGGCTCTGTATTGTAATGAGCCGAAATGGCAGAGGCATGGATTTTGATTGAAGAGAAAGATAGACCTTTGTCAAGCATCTCAGTTAAGTATTGTAATATCTGAGGAATATGTGGTTCTGCTGTATCAGTTCCTTGTGCTTGATTCCAAGCACAACATCTCTTCCATTTGTCAGCATAAGATTTTCTAGTACTAGGCCTTCTGGCTTCCAAAATTACATCCATCACAGCTTTACTGAGAGGTGTCGTTGGTATGACTACAAGATTAGCTATGCTGCCAGATGTAGTTGATTGTGCAGGATCTGATTGTTTTGCTGGGACAGTAGTTGTGGTCTTTGAGGCAAGGTCCAAGTTGGGTATTGAGACAAGTTCCTTAGGATTGGGTACCAGTATTGGAGTGGCCAGTCCGGAGCAATTAATATCATCTTTGGCTTCTCTTGTCTGACTTTTAGGAGGACTTTAGGTAGAAGAGGCAGAGGAGGAAAGGCGTAAACTGACAGGTTTTTCTAACTGAAAGCATCCACTTTCCATGCTTGTCTGTGATAAGTCCTTGCGCAGAATCTTTTCAGTTGATAATTTTGAGGAGAGGCAAATAGATCTATGTCTGGGCTCCCCCATTCCTCTGTTATCATGCGGAATACTTGTGGATTTAGTTTCCACTCGTGGGGATCCATAAGGTTTCTGCTTAAATCGTCTACCAGAGTGTTCTGTTTTCCTGGCAGGAATTGAGCTTGAAGATTTATCTGGAAGGTCAAAGCTGTGTCCCACAGTGACATGGCTAATCTGCAAAGGGGGTAAGAGTGTGTGCCCCCTTGCTTGTATATATACCACATGACTGTGGTGCTGTCAGTCTTTATCAGTAGTTGTCCTGGATGAAGCAAGTCCTTGAATGCTGTTAGGGCCTTTTGAACGACTAGCATCTCTTTCTGGTTGATATGTAGATGCACTTGATTTGGTGCTCATATGCCCTGAATGCATCTTTCTGCCATGTGGGCCCCCCAGGCATAATCTGATGCGTCTGTTGTTAAAGTTTGGCTGGCAGGGGGTAGAGTGAAGGGCCATCCCATGTTTTGGTGACAGGCCTTCGCCCACCACAGAAACTCCTGTTGCAGGCAGGGGATGAGAGGAATCATTGTTTCCAGACTGTGTGAATACTGACTCCATGAACTTTTTAGGTACCATTGAAGTTTCCTCATATGCAGTCTTGCATATGGAATTAGTAGGATGCTGGATGCCATGAAGCCCAGAGCCTGCAGAATTTGTCTTGCAGAAGACTGGGTCTTTGTTGCCATCAGTTTGAAGTAAGTAGTCAGTTGCCTTTGTTTGTCTGTCATGAGGTAAGCCATCTGGGCAGTTGTATGCAAGCTTGCACCCAGGAATGTTATTTTTTGAGAGGGTACCAGTTGTGATTTTTTTTTGTTTATTGTGTACCCCAGGCATGCTAAAAGCCTTTTCACAAATGTCAGGTGTCGTAGAAGAGTGTCCTTGTTCTCTGCTTGAATGAGACAGTCATCCAAGTAAGGATATATTTGAATACTTCTTTGTCTGCAAAATGCAACTACTGGTGCCAAGCACCTTGTAAAGTCCTTGGGCGCAGTAGACAAGCCAAAGGGCAGTGCAGAGAATTGGTAATGCATTACGCCAGCCTTGAATCTGAGGTATCTTCTGCATGACTGTCTTATTGGGACATGCTTTTAAGTCTAAAGTCACCAGCCACGCATTCTTGCCCAGCCTGGGCAGAAGCTGTTGCAAAGTGAGCATTTTGAATTTTGGAATATCCAGGTATGTGTTCAAAATCGATAAATCCAGTATTGGCCGCCAGGCCTTGTCCTTTCTGGGTACCAAGAACAGTCTTGAGTAAAAACCTTGTCCTTTTTCCTGTTCTGGTACTATCTGAATGGCCCCCATATCCATGAGGGACGTAACCTGTTTCTGTGCCACTGCCCATTGGTTTTTTGGCAGGTCTGGCCAACCATTTGTCATTGGCAGAGTGTGGAAATGGAATCTGTATCCCTGTGATACGATGTTCAGTACCCACTTGTCCTGGGTTATTAACTGCCAATTTTGAGCAAAAAGTGCTAATTTTCCCCCATGGGTGCTGCCAAAAGATAAGTGCTTGGTGTAGGTAGAGGGAAGTCATTGGGATTGCTTTCTGCAGGTTTGGGCATTATCTCTTCCAGATTTGGAGGTGGATGCGCCCCATTGCTTTGACCTGTATGAGTCTTAAGCTTGGTACCTGGAACCCTTGGGGCATCTGGATTTGCCCCTTTGAGCTCCGTCTGACACAGGAAAGGACCATTTTTTTGTAGGCCAGTGTCTACTGAATCTAGGTGGCTGCACTTGTAAAAAATCTTTTAACAGTTTGCATAGACTTAGCTTTGTCTTCCATTTTCTTTAAAACCTCTTCTGCCTTAATACCAAACACAGAATCATGCAGTAAAGGTGCATCTAGTAATTTAGCTTTAACATGATCAGGCAAATTTTGTTCCTTTAACCAGGCATGCCTCCTAATCACAGATCCAGTAACTGCGGCCCTGCAGGAGGCCTCTAAAGAATCAAAACCACATTGCAAAGTATGCTTTTCAACTTGTTCAGCTGCATCCAATAATTCCTGCAATTCCTTATTTTCTGCACATTCTGAAATCAACATAATTTTCTGTTTCAGCAATCCCATAACATGTTGTTGGCACTTAAGCATATGAAAATGACAGTTTAAGGCCCTGATTGCCAAGGTTGCAGATGTATAAACCTTTTTTTCCCCATCTGTCCAGCACCCTGGAATCTCTGTCGGAGGGGGTAGGGTTTTTTGCTGTAGAGGCCTTAACTCCCTTAGGAGCCTGTGAAATAGTTTCAGGATCAGCAGCAGGGTTTCCAAATAAAAATTTATGAGAGTCAGGGACCCTGTAATACCTGTCAGGCTTACTGGGAGCCGGAGGTAAAGAGTCCGGGGTCAGGCTTGACTCTGAAAAAAACATCACCCACAATGTCTAACACAGGGAGAATGGCTAAAGGCTTGTGCTGAGGGAGAAGGAGGAAATCCCTGAGCCTCTTTTGATTCTGAGAAGTCTTGACTCTCCCAGTGAAAATGCTCCCTCAAAGTAGGCAGGGTTTCTCCAAATGAATAATCCTCAGGAGGAGATGCAGATGGAATACACTCCTCAGCATCAGAATCCTCATAGGGAGGTATAGATAATTCCTGATCAGAAGAGGAATCAGAAGAAATAGAAACCTGATCTGAAAATTCATAGTCAACATGCCTCCTTATGTCACAAGCTTTAGTGTTTGTAAGATGTTCTTCGTGTTTCACTATTGCAGTCATTACAATTGGGTTGAATCCCAAAGCTAAGGTTGGGAGGCTGGAGCTAAATAGCATTAGGAGCGGCTATTAGGCCTTGCAGAACTGCAGTGGCAAAGCCTGCTCTGGATTTAGAGTAGAGTGGTAAATGACAGTGCTTTGTGAAGGTGTGCACTGAACTCCAAGTAGCAGCCTCTAAAATATCTTTGGTTGGTACTCCCTCCCTGAGGAAGGCTGCTGCTCTGGTTGATTGTGGCCTAATGCCCTTAGGTACTGGCTTGCCATGTTGTGAATAGCAGAAACAAATGCAGTGGCCTATCCACTTTGAAATAGTCTGCTTTGAGATAGCCTTTCCTTGTGATCCTGCAGCATATGCCACTAGTAATTGCTCTGTCCTTCTGAAAGCTTTGGTTCTGTTCAAATAGAAGCGCAGCTGTCCATGTATGTCCAAATAATGCAGAATTCTCTCCCCCTTATTATGTGGGTTTGGATAAAAGGTAGGCAGATGAATAGTTTGGTTAAGGGCCACACTGGACACTAACTTAGGCATAAACGTCGGGTTTGTCCTCAGAGAAACCCTGTCTGGATAAAAAATGATAAAAGGTTCCACAGCCATGAGTGCCTGTAGCTCTGACACTCGTCTTGCAGAAGTTATTGCTAGGAGCAGAGCTGTTTTCCAAGATAAAAACTTTATATCAGCTGTAGCAGCTGGCTTAAAAGGAGGCAGGGTGAGTTTTTCCAAGACATAGTTGAGGTCCCATGCAGGTATTGGTGATCTCCTTGGAGGCCTTAAATTTTTGGCCCCTCTGAGGTACTGCTTTAATAAAGGATGAGGAAAAGATTGGTGGCTCTGTATTGTAATGAGCCGAAATGGCAGAGGCATGAATTTTTACAGATGAAAAGGATAGGCCTTTGTCCAGCATCTCAGTCAAGTATTGCAAAATCTGAGGAATATTTGCTACAGCTGTATCAATTCCTTGTGCCTGGTTCCAAGCACAGAATCTCTTCCATTTTCCAGCATAGGATTTTCTAGTACTAGGCCTCCTGGCCTCCAAAATGACGCCAATCACCGCTTTAGTGAGAGGTGTGTTTTGTATGACTACATTATCCGCCATGCTGCCAGACTTAAGGTCTTGAGTTGGCTGTGCAGGATCTGATTGTTCTGCTGGGACAGTAGATGAGGCACTTGAGGTAAGGTCCAGGCTGGGCAGTGAGACAAGTTCCTTAGGATTGGATACCAGTACTGGCGTGGCCAGTCTGGGGCAATCAGTATCATTTTTGGCTTCTCCTGTCTGACCTTTAGGAGTACCTTGGGGAGGAAAGGCATATACTGTTAAGTTTTTCCAGCTGAAAGATAGGGCATCCACTTTCCATGCTTGTCTGTGATAAGTCCTTGTGCAGAATCTCTTTAGTTGGCAGTTGTGAGGTGAGGCAAATAGGTCTAAGTCCGGGCATCCCCAGTTCCTTGTTATCATGCTGAAGACTTGTGGATCCAATTTCCACTCGTGGGGATCCAAGAGGATTCTGCTTAGTTCGTCTGCCACAGTATTTATCTTTCCTGGCAGGAATTGTGTCTGCAGATGTACTTGGTAAGTCAATGCTGTGTCCCACAAAGCCATGGCCAGTCTGCAAAGGGGGTAAGAATGAGTGCCTCCCTGCTTGTTTATATACCACATGACCGGGGTATTGTCTGTCTTTATCAGTAGTTGTCCCGGACGAAGTAGGTTCTTGAAGGCTGTCAGGGCATTTTGAACAGCTAGCATCTCTTTTTGATTGACATGTAGATGCATTTGCCAGACTTAAGGTCTTGAGTTGGCATGTGGGCTCCCCAGGCATAATCCGATGCATCCGTTGTTAATGTCTGTGTGGCTGGGGGTAGAGTGAATGGCTGTCCCTTGTTCTGGTGACAGGCCTTCGCCCACCATCAAACTCTTGTTGCAGGCAGGGAATGAGAGCAACTTGTTTCCAGGCTGTGGCAATGTGGAGTCCAAACACTTTTTAGGTACCACTGAAGTTTCCTCATATGCAGTCCTGCATATGGAATTAGTAGAATGCAGGATGCCATGAAGCCCAAAGCCTGCAGAATTTCTCTTGCAGATAACTGGGCCTTTGTTGCCAACAGTTTGAAATAGGTAGTCAGTTACCTTTGTTTGTCTGGCGTGAGATAAGCCATCTGGGCAGTTGTATTTAAGGTTGCACCCAGGAATAGTATCTCTTGAGAGGGTACTAGTTTTGATTTCTGTTCCTTCACTGTGTACCCTAGGCATGGTAGTAATCTCTTTACAAACGCCAGATGCTGTAGTAGAATGTCCTTGTTCTCTGCTTGAATGAGGCAGTCGTCCAAGTAAGGATATATTTGTATTCCTCTTTGTGTGCAGAATGCAATTACTGGTGCCAGGCACTTTGTGAAGACCCTGGGCGCAGAAGATAAGCCAAAGGGCAGTGCAGAGAATTGGTACTGCATTGAGCCAGCTTTGAATCTGAGGTATCTTCTGCATGTTTGTCTGATTGGGACGTGCAGGTATGCCTCTTTTAGATCTAAAGTCACAAGAAAAGCCTTCTTGCCCAACATGGGCAGAAGCTGCTGTAGAGTCAACATTTTGAAATATCCAGGTATGTGTTTAGAATAGATAGGTCCAGTATTGGTCTCCAAGCTTTGTCCTTTCTGGGTACCAAGAACAGCCTTGAATAGAATCCTTGTCCCTGCTCTTGCTCTGGTACTAGTTGAATGTCCCTTCATGTCCATGAGGGATGAGACTTGTTTTTGTGCCTCTGCCCATTGATGTTTTGGCAGGTCTGGCCAACCGTTTGCCCTTGGCAGGGTATGGAAGTGAAACTTGTAGCCTTGTGACACTATGTTTAAGACCCATTTGTCCTGGGTTATTATGTGCCAATTTTGAGAAAAAAAGTGCTAGTTTCCCCCCTAAAGGTGCTGCCAGAAGATAAGTGCTTGGCGCAGGCAGGGGGAAGTCATTGGGACTGTTTCCTGTATGGCTGTGATTTGTCTTCTCCAGTTTTGGAGGTAGAAGCACCCCATTGTTTAGACCTGTACGAACCTTATGGCTGGGCTCTGCCTCTAGGGCGTCTGTATCTGCCCCTTTGTGGCCTGACACTGGAAAGGACCAATTCTTTGCAGGCCAGTGTCTGCTTAATCTTGGTGGCTGTACCTGTAAGAAATCCTTGACTGTTTGCATAGATTTAGCTTTGTCCTCCATTTTCTTTAACACCAAACAAAGCATCATGCTGTAATGGAGCATCTAATAATTTTGCTTTAACATGATCAGGTAGATTTTGTTCCTTTAGCCAAGCATGCCTCCTAATGACAGAACCCGTAACTGCGGCCCTGCAGGAGGCCTCCATAGAATCAAAACCACATTGCAAAGTATGCTTTCCAACTTGTTCAGCTGCATGCAATAAATCCTGCATTTCTTTGTTTTCTACACATTCAGAATCTATCGACATTTTCCAATTAAGCAGCGACATAATATATTGCTGATATGTGAGCATATGAAACTGACAATTTAAAGCCCTTATAGCCAAGGTAGCAGAAGTGTAAATCTTTTTTCCCCATCTGTCCAGTGCCCTAGAATCCCTGTCAGAGGAAGTAGGGTTTTTGCAGTGGAAGCCTTTACCCCTTTGGGACTCTGAGATATAGTTTCTGGGTCAGCAGCAGGGTTTTTGAAAAGGAATTTATGAGAGTTGGGAACCCTGTAGTACCTGTCCGATTTAACAGGAGCTGGAGGTTAAGGAGTCATGGGTCAAACTGGACTCTGAAAATACATCATCTACAATGAAATACACCAGCAACCAGGAAGTGGAACAGTTCGTAGTTGGTTGACAAATGCAGATTCGTTTAATCCAGCCAAGTACAATGCAGAATCCAAATAATTCCTTTAATCCAATAAAAACAGAATTGAAAACACACAAGTTGAAAACACACAAGCGCTTTCGCTCAGAAAATTTCTGAGCTTTATCAAGTGACACCATGCTGTTACATCAGGTGTCTTATATAGCACGAGAATTGTTCAATTAATTTAACAAATGCTGTTAATCAGCATTTTAAAGAGGCTGTGCGTTTTTAAGCATGCATCAAGCAGTTCATTTAAAACCAATGAGTTAGATATAAAAATAACAAATATGTTATATTTAAAAATTATATATTGCTGTATGCATTATAACTAGAGTATGTTTAAACCATAGAAATAACAAAAAACAATTGTTCACAATTTCCCTAATGTTAGGCATAGCAGTGTAACCTGCTTTGTTATTAAAAAACTTTCTCTTCTTTTAAAAATTGTATTTAAATTAAATATAACATTAATGCAAATATTTCTCATAAAATTATAACTTTAAGAACAATAGTTTATGTGGATATTGTTGTTGCTTTCTCAACTTTGTTATCAAATCTCTAAAGAAAAGGGACATTCAGCTGGTAATAAAAGGGGACTAGTATGTTGTAAATCCCTCATATATTTAAACCTCTTATATAACACCATTACGTCAGAAAATATATGGATGTCTTTAGTACATTCATACATAATAACACTCTAGAGCCTTGCCCTCCTTAGTTTCAATATTGGTTTAATACTAATCATACCGTTGAGCCCAGGAGGTTTCCCTGCATCTAACTTTAACTGCCAAAGGAGCTCTCGGTATTCAAGAGTTGATTCCCAATCACCACCCCTGGCATCGGGCTCAACCTGCTCAAGAACCATGAACTTCAAATTAATGTTAGGACAAGTCAGGGAGTGCTTAAAAAAAGCATTGGTTTCCTTCTTTTTGGTTATATCATAAAAATGCTCGTATATCCGTTTACGGAGCTCCCTTTCCGTTTTCCGTACATAAAAGCTTTTGCATGTGGTACAGAGGCCTAAATAAACCACCCCTTTAGTACCACATGTGAAATGTCCTGTTGGGTGAATTTTAAACCTTCTGGATGGAATAGTTGTAAATTTTTCATCCAGAATAGCATGGCATTGGCTACATGCCCCACATTTGTACGTACCCATCCTGTCTGGGTTAATTCTCTTCCTGATGTTCTGCCTTTTTTCAAACATTTCCTTGAGGTTAACACCCCTCCTCCTTACAAATGTGAGTTTATCGGAAAATAACCCTCTGAATTCTTCAAAGAGGGCAAACACAGGCCAATATTTCCTTATAGATTCTTCCATTTCCCTTGAATGCAGAGAATAAGTATAAATAAAACTGTTTTTAAAGTCATCGGTCGTGGCAGATGTTAAACTAACTGGTGTAACTGTCCCTTTGCCTAAAAGGGGTGAGTAAACAGTTACTCTTTTGGAATCAACCTCTTCAACCAAGCTCCTAAAAAGATCCAGGGGATAACCTCTTTCTAAAAATAGACCTTCCAAAAACTTTACTTCTGCCATGTAGTCATCATATTCACTACAAATCCTACTTGCCCTGATGAGTTGCCCTTTTATGATACCCTTTTTCTGAAAAAAAGGATGCGCACTCTCATAGTGCAAAATAGAGTTAGAGAAGGTGGGCTTGCGATACAATTTAGATTGGAAAGTATTGTTTGAATAGTTTTTGTATATGGTGACATCCAAATAATGCAAATGATCTGAGTCAATAGAGTAGGTAAACTGAAGAAAATTCGTGGTTGTGTTAATATAAGCGAGAAACCTCGTTAATTCATCTTCAGGTCCATCCCATAAAATGCAAACATCATCAAGGTACCGTCTGTAGAAGAGCAAGTATTGTTCCAAGGGGGAACCAAAACAAACTTGTGCTCCCATACATGAAGTACCACGTTGGCATAAATTGTGGCACAAGATGCCCCCATTGCCACTCCTTTGCTTTGCTTGAAGAGTTCTCCGTTAAAGAAAATGAAATTGTTCCGCAGAACAATCTCCATGAATTCAACTACCAAATTGGTTAGTCTGTTGTTCATGTCCGTTTCCTTAGTGAGAAACTCGCCAAACCAATCCAGACCTTCAGTATGAGGTATACTTGAAAAAAGATCTTTGATATCAATAGTCACCAAAAGTAGTTCGGAGGAAAACTTGGTGGTGGGGAAGTCACGCAAAAAGTGCCAAGAATCATTACATACGTGGGTGAGCAGGGGGATAAATCTCTTGGTCAGACAATCAATGAATTTGCCTATAGGTTCAGTAATCCCTCCTGCCCCTGCCACTATCGGCCTGAATGTTAATGGGTTTATTCCCTTGTGGGTTTTTGGGATCCCAAAAAAGGCCGGTATCCTTGTTTTTTCTACGTGCAAGTAATTATAAAGTTTTTCATTTATGGAATTTTGCAACAAAAGATCCTGCAGATGGTAATTGATTTGTGCTAAGGCAATATTAACCTCATTGCGTGAAACCATAGAGTATTGTCCATCATTTTGAAGCATATTATACATATAAGCTTCATAATCAGCAGTAAACATGAGCACTACCCCTCCACCCTTGTCTGGTTTCATTATCCTCACATTATCCTCCTTTAACTGTTTGATAAAGTTAAACTCTTTGGCAGAGAAGTTATTAGAGGATAAAAACTCTTTGTCAGTGGATATTGTCCTAAAATCCTTTTCCACCAAGCTCTCGAAAAGTGAAATAAGTGGGTGCAGTGGGGGATTGAATACACTCTTCCGGGTAGGACCTGACTCCATAATCTGTTGTCCTTTGAAAAAATGTGTTAAATTTAATCCCCTGGTAAAGAGTTTTAATTCAACAAGGGACTGTGAAAGATTCATCGGTCTAGAGGGGACAAAGTGTAAACCACGAATGAACACGTCAAACACCCAGTTGCCCAGTTCTAAATCTGTGTAATTGTAGATTGCAAAATTATTCTTCCTTGAAATAGTACAAATACCACTGGGGCCCTCTATGGTGTTGTCATTAACATTAGTGCAATAATCCACAGAAAATTCAGTGTTCAAAGTAGGTAATATTACATCAAAGAAGCTTTCTTCATTCATTGTCTGCGTGTCCATGCCCTGGGTGCTTGTTTGTGTCCCCAAACCCTGGTCCTCCCGGGGTTCTGCTGAAAATCCTGGTTAATACCCTTCCTACCCTTTTCAGCGAGCCTTTCACTTCTCCGAAGTGGTTCTTCCACCTCCTCATGAACATTTACCTCTTGAGTATGTGCTACAGAGGGAACCCTGTTGGAAACTCCCTTGGTGTAGCAATTAGGGGCAGGGTAAGCCACCCCTTCCCTATACTCAGCCAAATTCCTTTCCAGCTTTCTCAGCTTCCTATTCAAAACCTTATCACAAAACATATCCACTTTGTTAAACATTTGATCATAATCAGTTTTAAAAAGCAAAAAATCTGCATCAGTTGTTAGTTTAAGTGTTTCCAAATCTTCCAACAGTGAACAAACCTTACTCATATTCCGAAATCATTAAATTCAACATCTCCACACTTGCTTTGTCAAAAATATCGCATAACTTTTGGTAGTAAGAAGAACCTGGATGTACATTATTGGGAAATTTGTAAAACTGCAATCCCTTAGGGATGCATTTAACCCTAGTACATTCCCTGAGATAATCAATCTCAAGCTGGTTAGATTTTAACAAATACAGTTTGTCTTTGAACTCCTCAAAATCTTGTTCAAATACAGAAACATTTCGAGTATTCACAATACCTTTAGAAAAGCCAAACTGTTGTCCAGCCCATCTAGAAAAATTAAAGTCCTTTGGTCTGCTCTCAGTCCGGTTATTCCTTGAATTCCCACTCCCGTCGTTTATTTCGCACTGCTCATAGCTTTCTTCATCATTCTCTCGCCTCATACGTGCTCCTACCATATCAAAGGTGGGTAAACCTTTGAAAGGTTCCGTTGTTGTACGCCCAGAGGGTACCTTGTCTCTGGCACCAGCTGCGTGTTGCTGATTACACGCAAACGCCGGCGAAACCGTGCTGTTAGATTTTAATAAAGAAGTTAGTTCTTTCAAGGTATTTAATACCTCATTAAATTCTGCGCGGGTAACAGGAGCTTCGTTATTAGCTCCTTGCAAGACCTCCGGTGTATCCGCGGCATTGAAAGTGTCCACTCCAGTAGCCATGGTTAAGAAAACTATGAAGAAATCAAGTAACCAGAAACGGAACCGGACCAGGAAGAAAATACACCAGCAACCAGGAAGTGGAACAGTTCGTAGTTGGTTGACAAATGCAGATTCGTTTAATCCAGCCAAGTACAATGCAGAATCCAAATAATTCCTTTAATCCAATAAAAACAGAATTGAAAACACACGAAGTTGAAAACACACAAGCGCTTTCGCTCAGAAAATTTCTGAGCTTTATCAAGTGACACCATGCTGTTACATCAGGTGTCTTATATAGCACGAGAATCGTTCAATTAATTTAACAAATGCTGTTAATCAGCATTTTAAAGAGGCTGTGCATTTTTAAGCATGCATCAAGCAGTTCATTTAAAACCAATGAGTTAGATATAAAAATAACAAATGTTATATTTAAAAATTATATATTGCTGTATGCATTATAACTAGAGTATGTTTAAACCATAGAAATAAAAAACAATTGTTCACAATTTCCCTAATGTTAGGCATAGCAGTGTAACCTGCTTTGTTATTAAAAAACTTTCTCTTCTTTTAAAAATTGTATTTAAATTAAATATAACATTAATGCAAATATTTCTCATAAAATTATAACTTTAAGAACAATAGTTTATGTGAATATTGTTGTTGCTTTCTCAACTGTTATCAAATCTCTAAAGAAAAGGGACATTCAGCTGGTAATAAAAGGGGACTAGTATGTTGTAAATCCCTCATATGTTTAAACCTCTTATATAACACCATTACGTCAGAAAATATATGGATGTCTTTAGTACATTCATACATAATAACACTCTAGAGCCTTGCCCTCCTTAGTTTCAATATTGGTTTAATACTAATCATACCGTTGACCCCAGTGGTATTTGTACTATTTCAAGGAAGAATAATTTTGCAATCTACAATTACACAGATTTAGAAATGGACGACTGGGTGTTTGACGTGTTCATTCGTGGTTTACACTTTGTCCCCTCTAGACCGATGAATCTTTCACAGTCCCTTGTTGAATTAAAACTCTTTACCAAGGGATTAAATTTAACACTTTTTCAAAGGACAACAGATTATGGAGTCAGGTCCTACCTGTAAGAGTGTATTCAATCCCCCACTGCACACACTTATTTCACTTTTCGAGAGCTTGGTGGAAAAGGATTTTAGGACAATATCCACTGACAAAGAGTTTTTATCCTGTAATAACTTCTCTGCCAAAGAGTTTAACTTTATCAAACAGTTAAAGGAGGATAATGTGAGGATAATGAAACCAGACAAGGGTGGAGTGGTAGTGCTCATGTTTACTGCTGATTATGAAGCTTATATGTATAATATGCTTCAAAATGATGGACAATACTCTATGGTTTCACGCAATGAGGGTAATATTGCCCTAGCACAAATCAATTACCATCTGCAGGATCTTTTGTTGCAAAATGCCATAAATGAAAAACTTTATAATTACTTGCACGTAGAAAAACCAAGGATACCGGCCTTGTTTGGGATCCCAAAAACCCACAAGGGAATAAACCCATTAACATTCAAGCCGATAGTGGCAGGGGCAGGAGGGATTACTGAACCTATAGGCAAATTCATTGATTGTCTGACCAAGAGATTTATCCCCCTGCTCACCCACGTATGTAATGATTCTTGGCACTTTTTGCGTGACTTCCCCACCACCAAGTTTTTCCTCCGAACTACTTTTGGTGACTATTGATATCAAAGATCTTTTTTCAAGTATACCTCATACTGAAGGTCTGGATTGGTTTGGCGAGTTTCTCACTAAGGAAACGGACATGAACAACAGACTAACCAATTTGGTAGTTGAATTCATGGAGATTGTTCTGAGGAACAATTTCATTTTCTTTAACAGAGAACTCTTCAAGCAAAGCAAAGGAGTGGCAATGGGGGCATCTTGTGCCACAATTTATGCCAACGTGGTACTTCATGTATGGGAGCACAAGTTTGTTTTGGTTCCCCCTTGGGAACAATACTTGCTCTTCTACAGATGGTACCTTGATGATGTTTGCATTTTATGGGATGGACCTGAAGATGAATTAACGAGGTTTCTCGCTTACATTAACACAACCACAAATTTTCTTCAGTTTACCTACTCTATTGACTCAGATCATTTGCATTATTTGGATGTCACCATATACAAAAACTATTCAAACAATACTTTCCAATCTAAATTGTATCGCAAGCCCACCTTCTCTAACTCTATTTTGCACTATGAGAGTGCGCATCCTTTTTTTCAGAAAAAGGGCATCATAAAAGGGCAACTCATCAGGGCAAGTAGGATTTGTAGTGAATATGATGACTACATGGCAGAAGTAAAGTTTTTGGAAGGTCTATTTTTAGAAAGAGGTTATCCCCTGGATCTTTTTAAGAGCTTGGTTGAAGAGGTTGATTCCAAAAGAGTAACTGTTTACCCACCCCTTTTAGGCAAAGGGACAGTTACACCAGTTATTTTAACATCTGCCACGACCGATGACTTTAAAAACAGTTTTATTTATACTTATTCTCTGCATTCAAGGGAAATGGAAGAATCTATAAGGAAATATTGGCCTGTGTTTGCCCTCTTTGAAGAATTCAGAGGGTTATTTTCCGATAAACCCACATTTGTAAGGAGGAGGGGTGTTAACCTCAAGGAAATGTTTGAAAAAAGGCAGAACATCAGGAAGAGAATTAACCCAGCCAGGATGGGTACGTACAAATGTGGGGCATGTAGCCAATGCCATGCTATTCTGGATGAAAAATTTACAACTATTCCATCCAGAAGGTTTAAAATTCACCCAACAGGCCATTTCACATGTGGTACTAAAGGGGTGGTTTATTTAGGCCTCTGTACCACATGCAAAAGCTTTTATGTAGGGAAAACGGAAAGGGAGCTCCGTAAACGGATATACGAGCATTTTTATGATATAACCAAAAAGAAGGAAACCAATGCTTTTTTTAAGCACTCCCTGACTTGTCCTAACATTAATTTGAAGTTCATGGTTCTTGAGCAGGTTGAGCCCGATGCCAGGGGTGGTGATTGGGAATCAACTCTTGAATACTGAGAGCTCCTTTGGCAGTTAAAGTTAGATGCAGGGAAACCTCCTGGGCTCAACAGTATGATTAGTATTATGCCAATATTGAAACTAAGGAGGGCAAGGCTCTAGAGTGTTATTCATTATGTATGAATGTACTAAAGACATCCATATATTTTCTGACGTAATGGTGTTATATAAGAAGTTTAAACATATGAGGGATTTACAACATACTAGTCCCCTCTTATTACCAGCTGAATGTCCCTTTTCTTTATAGATTTGATAACAAAGTTGAGAAAGCAACAACAATATCCACATAAACTATTGTTCTTAAAGTTATAATTTTATGAGAAATATTTGCATTAATGTTATATTTAATTTAAATACAATTTTTAAAAGAAGAGAAAGTTTTTTAATAACAAAGCAGGTTACACTGCTATGCCTAACATTAGGGAAATTGTGAACAATTGTTTTTTGTTATTTCTATGGTTTAAATATATTCTAGTTATAATGCATACAGCATTATATAATTTTTAAATATAACATATTTGTTATTTTTATATCTAACTCATTGGTTTTAAATGAACTGCTTGATGCATGCTTAAAAACGCACAGCCTCTTTAAAATGCTGATTAACAGCATTTGTTAAATTAATTGAACGATTCTCGTGCTATATAAGACACCTGATGTAACAGCATGGTGTCACTTGATAAAGCTCAGAAATTTTCTGAGCGAAAGCGCTTGTGTGTTTTCAACTTCGTGTGTTTTCAATTCTGTTTTTATTGGATTAAAGGAATTATTTGGATTCTGCATTGTACTTGGCTGGATTAAACGAATCTGCATTTGTCAACCAACTACGAACTGTTCCACTTCCTGGTTGCTGGTGTATTTTCTTCCTGGTCCGGTTCTGTTTCTGGTTACTTGATTTCATCATCTACAATGTCTAACACAGGTAGGATAGCTAGGTTCCTGTGCTGTGGTAGTAAAAGGAAGTCTCTGAGCGTTTTCTTAGAGTCTGAAAAATCTTGGCTCTCCCAGTGGAAATGCTCCCTCATGGTATGTAAAGTTTCCCCAAAAGAATAATCCTGAGAAAGGAGAGGCTGAAGGGATAGATTCTTCAGCATCAGAATCCTCATAGGGAGGAAGAGAGTATTCCTGATCAGAAGAGGAATCAGATGAAATGGAACCTAATCTGAAGATTCATATTCTGTCTCTTGCCTGGGCCTCTTATCAGGAGGGGGATGGGAACCCCTGATCAAAGTAATTAGGTCTTCGGCCATTTTGAGCATCTGTTTTTAGGCATGGAGGCCTGTCCATGAGGCTGTTGTACTTGTTCCTTTGTCTTTAAATGTGCTTTAGTCTTTGCCTTTGAAGCTGAAGTAGTTTTAACATATAATGGAGTAGGTCTGAAAGCACCCTCAGAAGCTGATGCCTGCTCAGCGGCTCCGGACCCGTCTGAGGGAATAGTTTCTGAAGGTCCAATACCTTGAGCTTCCAGCGGCCTGGTCGACTCAATGTGGGTGTCGGTAGCGGCCTGCGAGTCTAAAGTAGCAGTCGTCAGGGGCTGCAAAGGCGCCTCACTGAGAACCAGTGACTGGCTTAGAAGAAGCCTCATCGTTGGTTTTGGACCTTGGATGCCTGTCCTTTTCTTTGCGTTTCTTGTGAATTCTGGTGGTCGGATGGCTATCCGACGACATTGTACAGTTAAATCTTCTGGCAAAATAGTGAAAAGCAAAATCGTACCGATGCTTAATAGTGCGTTGGTTAAATCTAGCACAAAACCGACAACTAGCAACGTCGTGGTCAGGGCCTAGGCAAGGAATACTGTAAGAATGATAGTCCTTATGAGGTATTTACTTCCCACAAGAAATACAATTATTAGCTTTTTCTGACATTGGTCTGGAGCAAGAAAAAAGTTTCCTCAACGGGGTTCTTAGCTTATAGTGAAGACTTCGGATCTGAAATTCGAACACGAAAATCTCAGGAGTCGGCCGACCGGCACTTGTGAACTGCTTTTGCTTCAGGCACCGTGTGGCAAGAAAGACTGAAGAAATGGCATCGGCTGCAACTTTTACACCCCTGGCGCATTGACGTCAGGGAAGAGGTGACAGCAACCAACACCGGACCTAGACTTTGGAATTCAGGCCGACTGAGGGTAGCCTGCCAGCAGGATAACCCAATTGTAATGACTGCAACAGTGAAACCTGAACAATATCTTATGGTTTAATGTTGATAACTGAAGCAATGTCCCTTGAAGCTTGTATGAAAACTACAATTGGAAGCTAAATATTTCCAAATGCTACATTTATGTTGAAGTCTGAAGTGGCATTACCCAAATGCTTTCAATAATATGCCAGTGAGAATCAAAGCTATGTAAAAGTTTGCAAGAGCAATGCATGATAAATGTCATCAGAGCCATAGACAAAGGCAAATCTGTGCATACAGCCTACCATGACTTAGCCAAGGCCTTTGACACAATCCCACATTCAGGCATCATTGATAAACTCTCACCGTTGAATATCAACCCTTATGTCGTCAGGTGGGTTGCTAAATGGCTCACTGATAGATCACACTCAATCAAAGTTAGGGACTTTACCTCAACCAGCAGACCTGTCACCAGTGGGATTCCACAGGGGTCAGTGCTGGGACATCTATTGTTTGGAATATACTTCTCAGAAGTTCAGGCCAAAACAGAGGGGCTGTTGCTGACTAAGTTTGCAGATGACTGCAAATTAGGTGCAATCACTGAATCTCCAAATAAATGTCAATTTATTTCAACAGGGACTTACAGAAACCAATGACTGGTGCCAAAGCCATGGACCCAAACTCAGTGCTAAAAAAATGCATTACCCCCCCCCCCCCCTTCGGTAAGAACAGTATCCCTGCAGACTATCATACAAACAATAATACCCTAAGTAACAATGCAGTAGTGAGAGACTTGGGAACGCAAGTTGACTGGAGCCTAAACTTTGACCACCATGTGTCCTACTATGGTAAGGAAAGCATTCTACATTGCACACCTCATTAGCAAAGGCATTGCCTCAAGAGTGAAAGAGGTCATAACTCCCCTGTACTTGACCCTCATCAGGCCAATAATTGAGTATACTGCGTCCTTTCGTATGTACCTTACCAGGCACTTGCAGCAACTTGACAGACTTCAGAGACTTCTAATCAAGAAAATTCAGGGTCTCCAGCACATCATATACTAACAGACTGAAGTCACTGTCACTATACTCAGTAGCATATAGTCTATTAAGAGATGACTTGTGCATGGTCTACAGAGCAATCTTGGATCCAAACCTAATGGAAATGCCTGCACCTCCGCAAGTCAAATGAGACAAAGGTCACCCACTCCAGGGACCTTAACCTGGCCTGGGACGTATAGGACCTGCTGGAGAGACAGAAAAGGCTCTCAGAGACCGCCTCTCCTCTGGAATAGGCTACCAATTCACATCAAACAGAGCCCCTCTATGACCCTGTTTAAGTGTACCCTGGATGACTGGATGGGAAACTGTAAATTCTTGCTGGGGATTTCAACCATGACCCTTCTAGATATGTGCAGTCATTGTTAAGATCTTGAGTTTTGGCAAGATCCTTTATATTGGGTTTCTCTAGTATTATACTGGGTACACACTGCTAGGCTTATAAAGAACTTTGGGTCACTAGCCTAGTAACCACCGATGATAAAACTTTAAGATTTCTGTGTGTATGTTTAAGTTTGAATTGTAATGAATTAGGTTGTGACAAAGCAATTTATATATGTGAATATCGATAATGATATGTTAACATTTTAAATGTTGTTCATATTCCATCTGTATACAACACTAACTAAAAGGGTGAAATAGTATATCATTGAATCATTACTTAAAAGTGGATGCAAATATAAATGTTGCATGACAAAAGTTTAAAACTAATACATGCAGGCCAAAGTTTGATTTGTTATGAACTACATGGGTATACTGAAGCATACTACATATATTGTTTATTTTGAAATAGTGTGTTCATGTCCAAGTCAAAGCTCCACTGGTTTTTGTTCTACTAAAAATGTTAAACCAAGCATTAAGTGTCTGTTCTTTATTACTGAAGAGTGGGTGCAGTGGCAGCAATGCTCCCTAGGAATGGTAGCTCATTTATAGGTTCACAGTTGTGCACTATGCTAATGACTACTGGGGCCTTTTAAGCCTAGCCATGCATTCAAAATCTCTGACATGCTCTGGTGATCTTGGTAGTGTAAGCAGGGACTTAGGAAGTGAAACATTTACAGACTGCCTGAATTCATTACACAGACAGGTGCCAAACTTGGGTGGATTTCTGGCTCCTCATGCAGTTGTCCAACTTACATTTGACTTGGGATAGGTAGGAACTCTGCTTCACATGTACAGGGTGCCTGTTCCACAGAAGGGGTAGTACCTGGGATACATACTTGTCTCTCCAGCAGGCCCTACTTATATCACAGGCAAGGTTTAAATCTTTAGAAAGGATAATTCTGGAGCTGTTTGTTTTGCAGACAAGCAGAACTCTATCAAAGTGAGTTCCAATGGTGTCTTGTATGCCAGGAGTGAATCTCCCCACAACAGCCTGTTGGCAACATACAATACAGGTTCAGTGCTTTCAGACAGTCTGCATAGCACATGTTACTTGCACCTTGTATTCTTTTGGTGAAGAACCTCTGTGTACTTTCCAACTGTTGGTAACAGCACACTACCCTTTCTTATAAAACAGCTTACCAAGCAAAATTGATCTTAAAATGCACTAAGGACACATAATGAAAATGGCATGCACTGCACATTTCTTTTACAGATTCTTGATTTTTTTTTTAAATAAATATTTATTAAATCACATGTTAAGTTGTAACATGAGTTCATAAACCTTAGAAGACAAACCTTATGTTTTCATTATTACTGGCATGCAGTATGCATACTTACATTTTTTCTTTTTAACAATCATTCACTCCAAAAGTACTCCGCTCTTGAAATTCATTAAACCTCACTTCTACTTCTGAGCATTATTTTGCAAGTACTGTTTTCACAAACTCCACTTCTTTCTAAAAGATTCAATCCTTCCATTTTGTAAAGATCCCGCCAATTATTTTATTTCCTTAACAATATTAAGATTCTGATTTTCATTTTCAAGTAAATGCTTTTCTGGATTCTAACAGCATTAAACTTATCAAGGCTTACCTATGTCTATCAGATCCTACAGGTCAGCTCAAGAGAGTCATTTTCTATGCTACTATCATTTGCTCCTCCAACACATCTGTCATAGTACTCTGTAGGGAGTTTTTGAAATCGACCTATTTATTACATTCCCACAAAACATGTTCTTAATTAGCACTCTCTTCTCTATCACATCTCCCACATAAATGATCTGCCTGAGGAAAGATCATCTCAATTCACCTTGGAGTATGAAAATACCTATGCAAACTCTTCCATATAAAAATCCTAAACTTTGTGGACTTTGTTGCATACTTGGCAGCCTAGCAAGTTTCTTCCTATTGTTACTTTGTAATTAATTCTTATGGTTACCATACAATATTGTATACACCATCCTAATTATCCCTTAAATAATGTAGACAATCAACTAGCCAGCAATCCAAACTCCTGCTTAGTATCATCACACTTCATTACGTTTCCTACCAGTGTTATTTGCTCCCAATACCTTTGTTCCTTTGCTAACTTCCTCCAGTAACTTCCAGCCCTCTCTTGCTAATTTTTATACATCCCTACTTGCAGACATCCCTTTCAGTAAATTATACCTTATTGCACCGACTTAGTTTTTAAAATATTTTCTGTTATTTATGAATGTAATATTCTGCTTAGTCGATACTATTCTCCTCAAGCATACAAAATCATAGTCTCCCTATCTCCTGAATTATCGCCTTATAATTATCATCCTTTTCCACTTTGAGTTACATTCTTCACCTTGAGTTATGCATATGAGCCTTAACATACACATTCATATCAGGTAATTATAAACAACATTGTGTTATGGGGAAACAACTTACCCCACCTAAGTCTTGCTCCCCCAAAAATTCCTTCAACTCTTGGTCATCCACACCTACTTTCCTTTCTTTTACAACTGATAAAAATAATATGTCTGACCTTTATATAAGACTAAACGGACTATAGACATATTTCCTGCGTGCATCTTACTGAACATATCCATAACTAAGATCTTCCAGTGTAAATTTTTGCATTATCATCTGTTTAGTCTCTTTTCTCAAATCCTTAGCTACCATAACAGAATCCTGTTGAAGACACACACCCCACCCTGGGATTCCACCCATGTCCCTGCTGGACAGGGGCATCGGGTTTTAATTTGTCTAAACATGGGCTAAACTCTTGGCTAGGCTTATAAGGGCCTCAGGGCCAATAGCCTAGTAACCTCCTATGATCCTAAATACTTCATCTTATTATTTCCCTATGATAATCAATTCATTCATAAGTACGCAGTTTGTCATTCCATTAATTGTCATAAAATGTTACACAATGCTGAAATTCCCTTTTCTGGATTTATAAAGTACAAAACAGTATCTGAAATAATGTTATTTTTCTTGATTACCATGCCAATTAAAACGTTGCCCTTTTGAAGAACTTGTTTACTTTCACTTATTTTCTTTGAGAAAGGCTCTAATTAACATAAAAATAACAGAAAGTAAACTTAGCATCCCTGCCCAGTTCTTCTGCTCAAACAAAGCTCGATATTTTTTCTTCTCCTTTTTCTTCTACCTCAGATCTGTACCAGGCAACTGCTAAACTGTATTATTTGCAATGTTGCTTACTTGTTGAGTATTACTGCTTATATTACTAAGTTTTACAAATGCCTCTTTTACTGAATTTTGACATTATCTGCACATTTAAACTAAGTTTTATTAAATGCTATCTGTACTTTCAAATTATGTGATTATGCGTGTACATTTTCAAAAATATACCTCAACTTTGTTTTAAATGTTTCAGGCTGTTCATAAATTCAAAGACAGCATTTTAGGCTGAATGGCTGTCAAGAAATGCGGATTCCTTCAAATATGGTATATAGCCCTTTCTACCAGCTCATGTATCTAAATGTTTCTTGAATGTTTCCAAGCTCTTACCTCACTGCAGAATTACCCATTTTCATTATAAACTGTACATTGTTATGCTTACGCATTTTAATGTAGGTATTAATCTCTAAATTGAACATGACTGGTAGAACTGGATTATAAAAAGACTAAGCTAAGATTAATTTAGCCCAAATATACCTATAACAGTCACCAAATTTTAATGTCTCACATTATGATCCATATCCCAATGCTCTTCAGCTTCATATTTTGTTTGTTGTAAATTTCCTCTGAACTCCCTCCAGCCTTCTTAGCTGTCCTTTTGTATAGGCACAGAAGGAATTAATATATTCAAGGAGAGGTCCGAGATAAGTTTTGAATACTAGTGTTAATGCAATTTTATCCCTTGTTGATAGCTTTCTTAATAAATAACGTGTTTAGCAGCTCTAGCTACAAGCTCAAAATGAGATTTAAAAGAGAAATTTGAAGTAATCAACATTATTAAATGTTTATATTGCTTGACTTCTTCCAGTTGACAAGTCAAAGTAAAAAGTTGTTGAATAATTTTATTTGAAAAATGCATAACTTTGCACTTGTCTATACTAAATGATAATCCTATGTTCTTTGCCTAGTTGCTAAGTTTAGATATTCATTCATTCTACATCAGGTTTTTATTGTGTAAATCCAATTTTTACAATCAGCGTACTTTAATATGCAGTATTTTTCGTTGTTAGGAAATACTGGCAACACCAGAAAAGGCAAGGCCTAACAGACTCCTGAGGTATGCCAGCCATTACACCTAGACAATTAGAGTGAACACACTGAATCCTCACACAATGTTTTACACCCAGCAACCAATTTCCAACCCTTGTAATGCAACTGTATTTTATAATCACTTAAACACTTCATAATAACCACATGTGGTAGGCTATCAAAAGCCTTGGATATGTCCAAAATAAATGGCACCAGGAGACAAACCCAGATCAACAGCTTCTGCTATATAAACGTTGCTTAATGATGTCTTGCCTTTAGTGAAACAATGCTGATCAATATCTAGTGTATCTTTACTACTCTCAGAATTATTCTTCAAGTCCAATAAGCATTTCTTAAAACACTTTCCAATTAGTGAAGTTAAACTTACTGGCCTGTAGTTTTGCAACTGGTCTCGTTTTCCTTTCTTATAAACAGAAGATACACAATAGCTTCCATGACTCAGGGACCTTACCCTTGTGGCTGAAAATATTCCTTGGACCAGTCCATTTACCCAATTAACAAATGTTAAATAACCAGCTTTTCATCAAAGATGCCTGTATTCCCCTTTTATGAGAAAGCCTTCCATATCTTAGTCACTCTTCACTCAACTTCTAAATTCTCACAGGAAGACTTGTGTTTTTTGGAGATTTCTCTGTAAACTGATTTTACACTATTGCTTATATTTCATTTCTCATTTTAGCTATTAAACATTGAGCCTAATCTTCCTACAAGTTGGCATAATCAAGTCTCCCATAAATATTTGAATTTACTTTTCTTGTTTCTCTATTCCTTACTTTACACAAATGTTCATATAATTTCCTAACATCTCTACAGGATATAAGGTTATTTTTCTTGTCATACACTTCCTAAGTTTGGCTTCAACTCTTACTACTTTCTGTTGCTTAAGTCATGTTACATTTTTGCTCCACATTATTTAGCAGCATTCAGTTTTAAAAATGTAATAGTGCTACCGGTTTTGCACCAACATGCATTTTCTGAACAATAATAAATATGAAACTATTGCATGGTATTACTGTGATCACTACCCAATGACTTACAAGATTATCAAAAATGTTATGAGGGACAAAGCAAAAAAAAAAAAATAGGCAGAAAGACACATTTGCAAGGTATATTAATAATCTGATACAGTTAGTGGACAGTTCTCAAAGCTATCATTTAAAAACACATGCTCCAGTGAAATATAGTTTCTATCCCATCTAACCCAATTACTGCATCTTGGGGAACATGTACATTTTAGCACAGTTCCTGCTACTAAATTCATATGTTCCACACCAAGTATACACATTTCTTCAGAAATTTACCCTCTCTTTTTTTTTTCTAGGTCCAACAATACAGCCTCACTGCTGCCAAATGGGGTCCAGCCCCAGCACATGGATAATATTTCTGGATAAAAGCTTATTTCTCTCAAAATTTTTGCAAACTTCACAACAGTGATGGAATATAAAGTGCACTTCTCTTCCCCTGTCAATAACCCATTGCTGTAGCAAATCTACCTTTTTGTCCTTTTTGCTACCCTGTCAATACTAAGGCCCATCTTGCAATCAGTATTATATTGCTCCCTTTTCCCTTTGCAACAGACACACTGTTAAATCCCCAACCTGAAATTCTCTCTTTCTTAAATTCATATGTTCATTTCTATCCACGTGACTCATGCAACTCCTCTTAATATAATTTAATACTATTTTGTAAATATGTAAATAAGTCCATTTACATTCCAGATCAATACTGACAAAGCATCCATTCTGATAAAAAAACTGCCATTTCCACATATTATACATGAAAGTTATTTTGTCTGTGTTTGCGGCTTACATGTACACAGTTATTACTGGCTGGCTGATCTTTTGCCACTGCTTCTCATATCTATCTGAATCAGTGCAACATTTTCATGTAATTCTTGCTGTAATAAATACTGAAGAAACAGAAAACTAAATACATTTTCAAAAAAGTCACCTTTTGTCCCCATAGCAAACACACAAAACTATTACACATTCCAAAAAGGAGGTCTACCCCTCCAAATAGGAGCAGTAGCCCCCAAACTGATGGCTGCACCCACAGTAATCTACTGTAATGATAACCATGTTTATTTGCATGTCACAGCTTGTGTTCCACTTATGTGATCTCTATTCTCCTTTCAGTAAACATTAACTTTTAGCCTTAAGAAACAGTACACTGAGTAAACTTAAAAAGTACACCATCACATTTAATGCATTACAGTATTAAGACTTTTGAGGAGGCAAGTACTTGTACAACTTTTCATCTTCCACTGTTTCAAACTTCATTTCTTACTCTACCTTAGATTTCACTGAACTTACTGTCAATATCCCTTTAAAATGTACTTATATTGCAGCTCGTGTACTTCACGGAGAACCCATTGTTTCACTGAATTGCTTGCCTTTATCCATTTAAAAGTTAATTATATTGTACTTGCAGGTTTCAGTTGGAACACACTGTTCAACATCCACTGTTAATTATCTGCCTCTGAAGGCTGCTTGTCTTCAGTGACAAACAGGTGCTATTGAAAAAAAAAACTCCATCTAGTTACTTTGCAAATAAAACTACCATGTTCATGTTTGATCATTTTCTCTTTTTCTTTTAAAGTCTTTTCACATGCAAAACACTTTCTACAGCTTTAACTCATTACTAATAAGTAAATCTCTATATAAATTACAAAAATTATAATTTAATTCTATATATACTATCAATACACATTTATATCCCTCTAGCAGCCACAGATCACAGCATTACATTAAATTTAATCTGCTTATTTCCAGCCTTTCTTGTTACAGTATAAAGCCTGGATACATTCCAATTAAGAAAGAGAACTAACTTTCTTTAATATCACTAGCATATAAAGTACCTGTTGATAACCACCCTCATTACATTTAAAAAAACTGATTGCATACATAACTACTTTACAAAAACAAGTAACTTCATCAGGGACCTTTTACATACTTAGTGATGAAAACAATGACTGTTTTACTTATGGTCAAGCTTTCAGTCCACTCAGTATCCTTTTAATAATTAAAGTATAGTTTATGCTTAAAAGTTCTCTCAACAGTTTAATACAAACTACCAGCCTTTTTCATACACTTCTTGCAGAATTAAAATTTACATGTCTAAACTACATGTAGCAAGACTGACGCTTTACAGTTCTTCCATTTGTTCAGTAATTTCCCTTTGTTGCTTATCATCCTGATCATCTCAATTTCCTAACACTAGTCTCTACTTTGAAAATCAGTGCCCTTTTCAGATTACTGTTTCATTCTTTGTTGGATAAAATACTACTACTTGCCTAGTCTATTCCACATTCAAAATGTCTTCAATACTCCCAAGACAAATACTCTGAAGACAGCTAGAAATAATAACTTGAATCTCAAACCTGCCTCATGACATCTACCAAATGTTAGGATAAACTTGCTACTCTTCTGCTTGGCATGCAACAATAATTTTCCACAAACATTCTGGTATCCCCAATTTGTAATACTTTCCCTTCTGTCACAGGTTTGTTGGTGGCAACTCTTTCTGCTGGTATGATGGCATATTTACTAATACAGATCTTGGCTTTCTTATGGCCAGCGTTGAACTGCACACACAATGCACCTTTCCAGTTAAGAACTCTGCTGTGGAACACCAGTCACATTTTTTTATTTTTTCATTTCGTAAAATTTGTGTAGTCCACTCCTTCCAATTTCTCTGGCATACCAAAAAAAATCTCAGGATTTATCTGAGCATTCTGTCTTCTAAATATACTTTTTGTAACAGCTCTTCTTGAGAAGCCTCATGTCCAGCCAATCTTTCCATCATTTCAACAAACTCCAATTTCTGCAGTTTTAGCCAATATAGACAGCTACTTAAAGTTTATTTTACTTTTCTGGCCTTTTGTCCCTTAGTGACTTCACTTACTTTTAACACTTCTTGAGTGCATCTCATTTTTTCTCCTCTAAATCACTGGACATCACGTCCTGTACTAAAGATACAACTTAAGCTGCTTTTTGCTGACCAGTTTAAAGGATCTCCCCACTAGGATTTTTTTTTCTTTACTGGTTGATATTCCTTATGTTTTCCAATTGCTTTTCTTTGCTGGCATCCAGGCTGTGTAACTACTAGCCAGTAAATTAATTTTACCCAAACTGTTTGTGGGCTTTTTTAGCAATTTCTTGGTTTTTAAACAAAGATTTATAATCAACATGATAATCAGTCAGCCATTGGAGGCTCAACAGTGTATTTAATATTAATTATGGAGAAAAGTACAGTTTTTGTACCTACCATAAATGTAGATGTTCGAGTGTATACACTGCTGCAGTCATTACACTTGGGTTATCCTGCCATCAGGCGGTCCCGCAGTTGGGCCGAGTTCCAAAGTCTTGGTCCGGCATCGGTTGCGGTCGCCTATTCCCTGACGTCAGTGCGCCAGGGGTATATAAGATGCAGCCGATGCCATTTTCTTCAGTTTTTCTTGCCCCAGGATGTCAGGTGCCCCCAAAAATGTAGGCAATGTAAATTGCTAATAAAACATACATAAGAAAAGCAAACAAATACTTTTTTACCAGCAAATACTCCCCATAGGTAGCAAAGGGTAGAATACTAGGGTAAGTACCAACAAGTAAGAGGGGAAGGAGGGAGGGTGACCTGGACTGCAGCAGTGTATACACTCAAACATCTACATTTATGGTAGGTACAAAACTGTACTATGTTCACTGTGTTACACTGCTGCAGTCGTTACACTTGGGTAGAATCCCAAAGCTGAGGTAGGGTGGCTAGTTCTATAAGGCATTAGGGGTGGCTATAAGGCCCTGCATAACTGCAGTGGCAAAGCCAGCTCTGGATTTAGAGTAAAGAGACAGATAATAATGCTTGGTGAAGGTATGTACAGAACTCCAAGTCGCTGCTTCCAAAATGTCCTTGGTAGGTACTCCTTTGAGGTAGGCAGCTGAAGTGGCTGTTGCCCTGGTGGAATGAGATCTAATGTTGTTAGGTGCAGTTTTTCCATGGTGTGTATAGCAGAAATGTATGCAATGCCCTATCCATTTTGAAATGGTCTGTTTTGAAATGGCTTTTCCCTGTGTTCCTGCAGCATATGCAACAAATAATTGCTCAGTTTTCCTGAAAGCTTTTGTTTTGTCCAAGTAGAAGCGTAACTGCCTGTGTATGTCCAAGGAATGCAGTAGTCTCTCCCCTTTGTTCTGTGGATTTGGATAAAAAGCTGGCAAGTGAATAGTTTGGTTTAGAGCCACACTTGATACCACCTTTGGCATAAAGGTAGGGTTTGTTCTTAAAGACACCCTGTCTTGGTGGAAAATGATGAAAGGTTCCACTGCCATTAGTGCCAGTAATTCTGAAACTCTTCGAGCTGAGGTAATTGCCAGGAGAGCAGAGCAGTTTTCCAAGAGACATATTTTAAGTCTGCTGAGTTAGCTGGCTCAAAAGGAGGTAACGCTAATTTTTCCAAGACAAAGTTGAGGTCCCAAGTTGGAGTTGGTGCTCTACGGGGCGGTCTTATGTTTTTAGCCCCTCTCAGGTACTGTTTTAGCAAAGGATGGGAAAAAAATGGTGGATCTGTGTTGTAATGAGCAGAGAGGGCAGAGGCATGGATCTTAATGGATGAAAAGGACAGGCCTTTGTCCAGCATCTCAGTCTCAAGTATTGTCGAATCTGAAGAATGTTTGGGACAAGAGGATCAAGGCTGTGAGCCTGGTTCCAGGCACAGAATCTCTTCCATTTATCCGAATAGGCTTTCCTAGTGCTAGGCCTTCTGGCCTCCATAATGACATCCATAACCACTTTGGAGAGAGGCATTGTTTGCTTGCCTAAGGAATCTGCCATGCAGCCAGGTTTAAAGTCTTGAGCTGGCCGTGAAGTTGCTGAGTCAGAAGTTGTGAGATCTGAGGCAAAATCCATGGTGGTCCTTGTGCTAAGTTCTTTAAGATTGGGTACCAGTGCTGGCGTGGCCAGTCTGGGGCAATCAGGATCATCTTTGGCCTTTCTTGTTTGGCTTTTATGAGTACCTTTCAACGGAGAGGCATTGGTGGGAAAGCATATACTTGTAGATTTTTCCAGCTGAATGGCAGGGCATCCACTTTCCATGCTTGTGGGTGGTAAGTCCTTGTGCAGAATTTCTGTAGCTGGTAATTCATTGAGGATGTGAACAGATCTATGTCCGGGCTCCCCCATTTCTGTGTTATCATCCTGAAAATTTGTGGATGTAATTTCCACTCGTGCGGATTCATGAAGTTTCTGCTTAAGTCGTCTGCCAGTGTGTTTTTCTCTCCTGGCAGGAATTGTGCTTGCAGATGAACTTGATAGGTTATAGCTGTGTTCCACAAGGTCATGGCTTGTCTGCAGAGGGGATATGAATGTGTGCCCCCTTGCTTGTTTATGTACCACATAACTGTGGTGTTGTCTGTCTTTAGTAGTAGTTGTCCTGGATGCAGAAGGTCCTTGAAAGCTATAAGGGCATTTTGTACAGCTAGTATCTCTTTTTGATTGATGTGAAGATGCCTTTGTTCTGCGGTCCACTTGCCCTGAATACATTTTCCTGCCATGTGTGCTCCCCAGGCGTAATCCGAAGCATCTGTTGTCAGTGTTTGCCTGGATGTGGGTTGAGTGAAAGGCTGTCCCTTGTTGAGGTGACAGGCTTGAGCCCACCATCGAAACTCCTGTTGAAGGCAAGGAATAAGTGGTATTACTGTTTCCAAACTGTGACAGTGCTGAGACCAGACACTCTTTCGGTACTATTGTAGTTTCCTCATATGCAGTTTAGCATATGAAATTAGTAGTATGCAAGATGCCATATAACCAGAGGCCTGCAGAATTTTTCTTGCAGGGAGTTGGGTTTTTGTTGCCATTAATTTGAAATATTGAGTCAGTTGTCCTTGCTTGTCTGGCGTGAGACATGCCATCTGGGCCGTTGTATTTAAGCTGGCACCCAGGAATATTATCTCTTGTGAGGGCACTAGTTTTGATTTCTTTTAGTTTACTGTGTACCCTAGGCAAATTAGCAGTCTTTTTACAAACGCCAGATGCTTTAGAAGAATGTCTTTGCTCTCTGCTTGAATAAGGCAGTTGTCCAAGTATGGGTATATTTGTATTCCTTTTTGTCTGCAAAATGCAATTACTGGTGCCAGGAATTTTGTAAAGACCCTGGGTGCAGTAGATAAGCCAAAGGGCAGTGCAGAGAATTGGTAATGCATTGAACCTGCTAAGAATCTGAGGTATCTTCTGCAATTTTGTCTGATAGGGACATGCAGGTATGCCCCCTTGAGGTCCAAAGTTACGAGCCAAGCTTTCTTGCCCAGCATGGGAAGGAGCTGCTGTAGTGTCAACATTTTGAATTTTGGAACGTCCAGGTAAGTATTTAGAGAAGAAAGATCCAGAATGGGCCTCCAGGCTTTGTCCTTTCTGGGAACCAGAAAGAGTCTTGAGTAAAATCCTTGTTCCTGTTTTGGTACCTTTTGAATAGCTCTCGTGTCCATAAGTGCTGTAATTTGTCTTTGAGCCTCTGCCCATTGATTTGGCATTCCTTTTAACCTTGGCAGAGTGTGAAAGTGGAACCTGTATAACCTTGAAACACAATATTGAGAACCCATTTGTCTTTGGTGATCATTTGCCAATTGTGACTGAAAAGTGCCAGTCCCCCCCCCCCCCAAGGGGGCTGCCAGGAGAGATGTTTGGCAGCTGTAGTGGGAAGTCATTGGGGCTGTTTTTTATAAGGTTGAGGCCTGTCTTCCCCTTCTTTCTGGGTTGAAGCACCCCATTGTAGAGGCCTGTAAGTACCTTGTGGTTGACCTCTGCCTCTTGGACACCTGCATCTGCCCCTTTGAGGTCTGTCTGAAATTGGAAAGGTTAAAACAACAGCTGTTCAAGATTCAGTACATAAAAAGCAAACAGTTGAATAAAAAAGACCTTTATAAAACACAAAGCTTTCGGGAAAAAACACCCTTTCTCAATGATTAACATAAGGTTCATTAATACATCCATTTAAATACACACCCAAAAGACATCATATGACCTGCAGCCAAGATCACATGACCAAACCTTACAAATAAAAAAATGTGAACTATCAAGTGATATTTCTTTAGATCTGTTCCATTTTCTTACCGTCCCTTGCCCTGTAATACCCCAACTCTATGGTATCCCCAAGGTACATAAATCAAGAGATAATCCACCAATGAGACCAATTGTCTCGGGCAAAGAGTGGGCCACTGAGCCCGTTTCCTTATATTTACAAAAACAATTAAATCCTTTGTTGTCTCATTGTAAAACTGTACTGAAGGATACTATGGATTTTTTGAAGAAATTAAAACACTGGCAGACAGAAACTAATAAATCTGAGGCAGTTTATGGGCCTTTATATATGGTGGTGATGGATATCACCTCATTATTCACCGTTATTCCCAAGGATTTTGGCCTTGAATCTATACGTCAGTTTCTAACACATTATTCTTCTTTCACAGCTAGACATGTTGAAAATATATGTATGTTACTTGATGTAGTTTTACGAAATTATGTATTTATGTTTAATGGAGAATATTATTTGCAACTAACAGGTGTAGCAATGGGTACACCTGTAGCAAACACCTATGCTAATTTAGTGCTACATCAATGGGAGAAGGCACACATTTTTGATGGGGAGAGTTTTATAAATAATATCAGTTTCTACCAGAGATTTGTGGATGATTGCTTCTTCATTTGGGGAGGCACTCTATCTGAACTCACAGAGTTTGTCTCTTATTTAAATAGTACAACTTGTTTTTTAAAGTTTAAGATGGAATGTTCCAATACTTGCATAAATTTCCTAGATGTTAATTTGACATTACAGGATAATATTATCAATACATCTATATATAAGAAAGAGGTATCCTCTGATAGATATTTGCATGCATCTAGTATGCATGTACCGCACGTGTTTCAAGGCATAGTAAAAGCACAATTTATGCATGTTAGTAGGATGAATACTGTTGAGACAGTTTTTTTGAAACAGATGAATGAAGTATACAATGAATTCAGTGACAGTGGATACTCCCAAGCACTATTAAATAGTGTAAGAAAGGATGTAGAAAGTAATAGGCACACCATATATAAACCTATTTTTAATATGGATACTGAAGTTAACCCACAGATTTGTTTACCTGGAGATAATAAGTTAAGATTTATTACTTCATATAATACAAAGTCCCATATTGTCAAGAGCGTAATAAATAAATATTGGAGAGTGCTTTTGGCACAGGAGGACATTGGGGCATTGGTTGGCAGTAGGCCGTTTTTTACATATAGAAACAAAAAAATCTTTAAAAATTTATTGTGTTATAAAGATTTTGTCACTAATACTGAAAATCAGTTTAAGGGGACCAACAGAGGCACGTTTTGTTGCTACAACTGCAGTTGTTGCAATGATATAGTATCCTTCCCTAATATTAACTTGAATTCCAATAATGTTTTTGAACATCCAAAAACAAAAAGGTCATTTGTTTTTCATGGCATGGCAACATGTGTTTCCAGTAATGTGGTTTATCTAGCAACGTGTGTTGCATGCCCCTCTTTCTATGTTGGGAAAACAACAAGGAAGCTCAAAGAGCGTATTATAGAACATAAGTCAGAAATTAGAAGGGGCAGTGAAAATAATGCCCTCTATAAGCATATTAGAGATCATGGATCAGACCATAAGTTTAAATTTAGGGTTTTAGATGTAGTAAGTAAACCCCTTAGAGGTGGAGATTTAAGTAATTTGTTGGATATAAGGGAATATGAATGGATTATACGTTTGTCAGCTGATGTGTATCCAGGTTTGAATACAGCTGTCTCTTTGAAACCTATATTAGTCCATAAACAACATACTAAGTTAAAATAACAATGTATGTATATATATACATATATTTTTCATATTTTTATGTATACAGTTTTTTTTACTATATGAGATTTTTCATATTGTTATAAGTAAGGTAATAATGTATATAAAATGATTTTTTATTCATATTTTTTTATTTGTAAGGTTTGGTCATGTGATCTTGGCTGCAGGTCATATGATGTCTTTTGGGTGTGTATTTAAATGGATGTATTAATGAACCTTATGTTAATCATTGAGAAAGGGTGTTTTTTCCCCGAAAGCTTTGTGTTTTATAAAGGTCTTTTTTATTCAACTGTCGTTTGCTTTTTATGTACTGAAATTGGAAAGGAACAATTTTCTGTTGGCCAATTTCTGCTAAATTGAGGAGGCTGAACCTTTAAGAAATCCTTCACCGTTTGCATAGATTTTGCTTTATCCTCCATTTTCTTTAATACCTCTTCTGCCTTAACTCCAAATAAAACATCCTGCTGTAAAGGTGCATCTAATAATTTTGCTTTAACATGATCTGGTAATGTCTGCTCTTTTAACCAAGCATGTCTTCTAATGACAGACCCTGTAACTGCTGCTCTACAGGAGGCCCCCAAGGAATCAAAACCACATTCCCACTTGTTCAGCTGCATGCAATAAATCCTGTATTTCCTTATAATTAGGTAGATCTGAATTTGGAAGCATTTTTTTGCTTCAACTGAGACATCAAATACTGCTGGTATTTAAGCATGTAAAACTGGCAATTCAAGGCTCTCATTGCTAAAGTTGCAGACGTATACACTTTCTTCCCCCATCTGTCTAATGCTCTGGAACCTCTGTCAGAGGGGACTGGATTTTTTGCTGTAGAGGCCTTTACCCCTTTGGGACCCTGAGAAATAGTTTCAGGGTCAGCAACAGGGCTTTTATAAAGGAATTTGTGCGAGTCAGGGACTCTGTAGTATCTGTCTGGCTTAACTGGAGCAGAAGATAAAGAATCATGATTTAAACTAGATTCAGAATAAACATCATCCACAATATCTAACACTGGCAGAATAGCAATGGGTCTGTGTTGAGGTAATAAAAGGAAAGCTCTGAGCCTTTTCTTGGATTCTGAGTAATCCTGGCCTCCCAATGGAAATGCTCCCGCATGGTATGTAAGGTTTCCCCAAATGAGTAGTCCTCTGGTGGAGAGGCTGAAGGAATAGATTCCTCAGCATTAGAATCCTCATAAGGGGGTAAAGAGTATCCTTGGTCTGAGGATGAGTCTGAGGAGATGGACACCTGGTCGGATGAGTCAGTCTGCATCCTGTCTAGGCCTTTTATCAGGTGGAGGGTGGGATCCCCTGATCAGAGTAATTAGGTCTTCTGCCATTTTGAGCATCTGTTTCTTAGGCATGGAGGCCTGTCCTGGTGAATGCTGAAGTTGTTTCTTTGTTTTGAGTTTAACAGAAGATTTAATGGTCAACTAAGTAGGCCTGAAAACACCCTCTGAAGCTGCGGGTTGTTCGGCTACTCCAGAGCCCTCTGAAGGGTTAGTCTCGGTAGGCTGCAAGTCTGATGTATCCAAAGGCTCAGCCATCTCCACGTGGGAGTCAGAGGCGGCCTGTGGTTCCAAAGACGCGGTCGTCAGGGGCTGCAAAGGCGCCTCACTGAAAACCGGAGAACCGGCGACTGGCCTAGAAGAGGCTTAGTCGTCAGTTTTGGGCCTTGGATGCCTGTCCTTGTCTTTGCGTTTTTTGTGTAACCAGGTCGTCAGCAGTTCCAACAGCATGGTGTAATTGAATTTTCTGCCAAAATAATGTCGGGCAAAATCAAACCGACGTTTAATAGTGCGCTTGTTAAACCTAGCACAAAACCGACAACCTGCGATGTCGTGGTCTGGGCCTAGGCATGGGATACAATAGGAATGGAAATCCTTATGATGTATTTGCTTCCCGCAAGAAATACAATTATTAACTTTTACTGATATCGGTCGGAGGCAAGAAAAAGTTTCCTCAATGGGGTACTTAGCTTTGTAGAAGACTTCGGTTCTGAATTCGGAACGAAAATCTCAGGAGTCGGCCGACTGGCACTTGCGAACTGCTTTTGCATCGGGCACCACGTGGCAAGAAAGACTGAAGAAAAAGGCGTCAGCTGCATCTTATACATACCCCTGGCGCACTGACGTCAGGGAAGAGGCGACAGCAACCAACGCCGGACCAAGACTTTGGAACTCGGGCCGACTGCGGGACCGCCTGATGGCAGGATAACTCAAGTGTAATGACTGCAGCAGTGTAACACGATGAACATCTTTATGTTGAGGGCTAAGATAAAATAATTTAACTATGTGTTTGATGTCATTTTGGATTACACATGGTTACAGGGTTAAGCTATGATTTTTTTCTGTACTGGATAATTCTGGGCAAAACACAAATGGCACAATATATCTACACCCTCATCAAAAGAATTGCAACAGTAAAATATCACAGTACATTACACCTGTGTACATCCATAGCATGCACAGATTCCTTCCTCGTTATTCACTAAACTGGAGGGAAAACCAGGGAGCTTATAGAATGTCTTGAGGAAAATTTTGATATCAAGTATGCATGAAGAAGGGGGCTGATTCTGAGTGCCACCCTATCATTATGGACAAATTATCAAAGACATATAGTTCAGAAATCCTCGTAAATTGATGGCTGATGAGAAAAGGGACCCCAAGAAAATAACTTGAAAGTAGCTGGCCTTGCAGGTTTGAAAGCAGAAGGCATAAGCTTTTCAATTTCAACATTCAAATTCACAAACTCACAAGGTAGGGGAATTATGCCTTCTGGGGGGTTTAGATATAGTGTGTTCGTCAAAAAGAGCTCTGCAGCATAGTTAGTGGAAAAAGAAGGGTTGGAAGGGAAAAAAAGGAAAATAATGCCGACAGATACACCTTAATAAAGAAGAAAGATGTGCGATGATCATTGCTGGTCTGAACTTAGGAAATGAAAGCAGACTGCTAGGGCAAAACCTTTCCTGATACACCACTTGGAAAATCTCTTTCATTTAACTGATTCTGACTTCCAGGCATTGAGCTTTCTCATCTATTGCAGAACACAAGCCACCTGAAGGGAGAAACAAGCAGCTATGTAAAACTGTCCAAGCCTTTAACTTGACCCTTGTGAGTAGGGCTTACCAAGGTCATTTCTTGTTTGGTTAGTTGAGTGCAGTGAGCCAATTCACTATAAGAATGAGCCTTACCTTTTTCTTCCCTGCCTTTAAAAAACACTGGAATGAGAAGTACTTGGGAAGAAAGCATGTAGAAGGCTCTAGTGCCACCAGACTGAAAAGGTGTTTGTGGTTATGACTGTTTTGCAAGGGATCTGCAAACAGAAATTCTTCACCTGGAGATACTATGGAACTGTGAGCAGATCTACATCTGGTGTGTGCCACCTCTACATTCTCTACAGGAATGTCCCTCTGCCCATCTTCCTTTTTTGGCAGTTCTTAAAGCCCTGCTTAAGTGATTTATGAATGAATTCTGTTCTTTGGGAATGTACACAGCCCTGAGATGTATGCTTACACTGATATGCAGTTTTCAAAACTTCAAAGTTACTCTTCAGAGGGAGTAAGAGATAGTATGTGCCTCCTATGAAGAGTGCTGCCAGTTATTCCTCAGCACATCTTATGCCCCTGAAGTGCAGAGGGACACAGTAGTGGTTCAGGTGTCTTTATGTCAGATGCCTGAATTGTGGGTGAAGATGCTCAATTTGCAGAGACTCAATTTATGTGGTCTGCTGTAAGGAAGGGAAGAGAGTTCTTCACAGAATCTCTATTGGAAGGCAGACATCATCTGCGGATACCTGGCAACCAGCATACTCATATTTGTATACATGTAAATAGCTAATCCACTTTCAAAAGAATTGAGTGGGCTTCCCAATTATGTTTCTACCTTCTTTTACTTAGTTTCTTCTGTGTGTTACAAATAATCAAGTTTGAGAACTGGCATGTTCTACTAGCAGGTTGTTACAGTTCCAGCACATTTTTATTCTACAGACACTCCTTTTAGCAACTTTACTTCTAAGAAACTGTTGATTACTGACTGCTCGTGCTGCCTAAAGCTTTTATTTATACGACTCTTTTAAACACACCACACCAGAGTATAAACCACAACTACAGAGCAAAATTCAACCAAACACTAATTCCTGAACCTATCTTTTTAAATAACAAAGAGGTTATGAGCTTTTGCAACAAATAAATTCTTCAGAGTTCATTTCTCTGACTGAAGAGGGGTTAAAGTCTATCTGATTTACGGGGGAAATGACCTCTGAGTTAAAGGAAGAACATTTAGCTAGCTTAAAATCAGCCACTTACCAAGTACTTGCAAACAGCAGTCTGTAGAACATCAAAGCACTGACTTCTGGACTTCACCGAAGATAAGCAATGGCACACTACCTGTGAAAACATACAATCCATGCAAGGTTATTTAGGAAAGATGCCATTAAAGACATGACAGCAAGTTTTAAAGGACTCGATTTTGAAGTAGATACTTTCATAACACTGTTACAAATATTATCTGTAAGTACTGTATTCCTTCCTACAATTTGCAAACATGCCATTCTTTCAAGAATATAACAACTCAATTTAACATACACAACAGTAAGCCACTAATTAAAATGGTGTTTCATGTGTATAGAACTGTATATGCCTATTCAATGCATTTTAGGATAAGATTTTGCATACAATTCTTTACACTAATTATGGAGCTTTTTTCCTTGGGCTGCCACTGATAAAGGGCTTTTGAACAGGCTTATCGGTCATTCCTGATTAAATTTAATAAACTGATAAAATACACCACATGCAAAAGAACACAAACAATATCATGCAACATCTGGCAACTTCATCAAAAATGGAAATGTGTACTGGACACCATTAAGATTATATTGTCGGGCCCAAGTCTGCATTGGTAACAAACATGCTCCCAAATTACTTTTTTTTTTTTTTTAAACAGGCTTCTAAGGTCCACTTGCATTAGGTCAACATTAGCCTTCTAAAAGCATCAGCTAGAACACATCTCAAAGCAAAAACAGTGGCATTACTACACAATACTTTCAGTTCTTAAGAAAAACTTGTATCATAGGAGGTTACTAGGCTATTGGCCCTGAGGCCCTTATAAGCCTAGCCAAGAGTTTAACCCATTAGACAAATCAGCACCAGATGCTCCTGTCCAGCAGGGACATATCAAGGCTAAAACCTCAATGCACATACCTCTCAATCTCTTAGCACAAGAAATCTGGACATAGCCTAAACTAATGGGGCACAAAGGCACAAAAAGAGGGACAGATTTTAAATATCACTCTTATAAACTGAGAAAGTTGTTAGCATTACAGGATGTGTTTTATTGTGCATTTTCTGAAGGGTATGAAGTCTGAAACTCAAATGTATGTCATTGTTTATGGACTTTAATCCTCAGTTATCTTCCAGAAAACCACAAAATTTATGAGAAAGAGACCAAAAACATGAGGCAAAAATCTGCAATGTTGAAAGATATGCCAATGTAGTAAGCACACATCAATGCACAACTTATAGCAAGCAGACTATATAGGAGAGTCTTCAAAATTTAATTATAGGAGACTGGATTAGATTCCAGACTCCAAGTTTGATTATTATAGAGAGTAACTCTCAAAAACATACAAGCTTACTTGAAGCAGGCTTCTTGCAGTATTACAATACATGTGCACATTTTTATGCAGTACTATTTTACTAATGTAGCTAACTGTTGGCTTCCCCATAAAACAGCTGTATCAAACACCACAAATCCTAACCTAAGTAGGCAGTCTGTAGTGTTTTGCAAATGTGTAGACATATATCTAAATCACACCTTCAAATATTTCTTGTACTGGGACATTTTTAAACTGTACACCAGAAGTGGGTGAAGTTCCCAAAATAAATCCTGACACATGTCCTGTTAATACTATGGGTTGAATGATATAAGGTTTCAGAGCAGATCCTTAACACGCAGTTGAAAGACTAAATAGAGACATATAATTACTACAACAAAAACTGCAACTCTGTATCAGTACTAAAGTATTTCTTTATCCCTCCTCAACACCTCTGTTACTTATATATACTAGCTCACTTCAGACATGGAGGAATTCTCCAAATAACTGCAGTCTTGGAATTAGTAACACTAAGTCACTGGTGCATTTATAACATCAAGCATGCAACAAATTTGTCTTACTTCCAAAATTATACTGCAACTGCACTTACAAACAGCAAGACAACAGCAAGCTGCATTCACCAAATCTGTTGAAAGCCTGGCTGTGTGGCATACAGGGGATAAGATCCTGAATACAGCCCAGACGACCTGAGTTGAGTAGAGGCTTGGGTGCTAGAAGAGCCAGTTAGAAGTGGGAAGGAGTGACTGGCTTATCCATGCTCGCCTGTCCTTGCCAAGTGGAGGTTTACATGCAAACAATGGATGTAGCATAAGGAAGCATTGGCTTGTTCATCCCAAGCTGGTGATGACAGCCTTCCAGTCCTGTGGCAGCATACACACACCATGAGAAGCATACAGGATGCCCTTTTCACCAAGGGTGGGACAGGGCCTAAAAACACTGCTCTTGGCTGCCTGCATGACAAATGCAGTAAAGATTGTCCTCACCCTGGTGATGGGGAATAAGTGGGCTTTGGTCTGATGTTTGGTAGGCTGTGATGTCCCTCCTCTGGGCCAGTGATCAAGGAACCTCAATCCTCACACTACTGACACCAGTGGGGAACACTCACTGAGAGAGAAATAGGTGCACACAGTATTTTCAGATGCAGCTCTCTGCACCAAGTACAGTTTCCCTTAAGACCACACAGAGAAGGCACACACTAGTCCTGGGTTTTCTCTCCAGACTAAGACTCCCCATTCACCACTGAGTCCTTAGCCGGGGCACTCCAAGCAAGTCCTCCACCACCCTCTCTGTGAAATCAGTGCTCTCAGTGTCCCTGTTCAAAGCAGCTGTCACACACATTTTCTTTGAGACTTGATTTTCTTTCACACACACACACACACAAACACACACACTTGGGAAAGGCTGGCACAACGTGCCCGCTCTGCCATCTCCACCCAGGCTACAAGGGATTTACTGCCACCAAAACACCAGAAGCCAGCTACTTTAAGGCTCTTACTGGGGTATCCAACACTCTTATTAAAATTAATACTTATAGAAATGGTAGCGTTTAATCAAGCAGCTAGCCTTTCAAGAATGTGGAGAGCCACAGTGCTACTAAACAAAAGCAAGTACTCTCAAAGTTTAAATATTTTCTAAAAGACTAGCAACAATGAAAGGTTTAGATATATTTAACAATAAATAATTAAAAACAAACAAAAATACTGAATGTCTATTTACAATAAACACCTGAGTTTCAAATCACAGGAAATATATAAAACAACACCGATGGAAAGACTCAGAAAAAAACATTCAGCTAATTGTACTACATTTTTCTTACTGATTGAAGAATTACTGCTCCCTAGTTACTTACTAAAGCAATGCAATATGAATGAGTCAGTGTGCACACCTCGTCTCTCACTAGCACTCAAATACAATTTCATTGCTGGCTACAGAATGACATCAAATCTGGTCACCTGACTCTCTGGTTCCCACACTACCCTCTCACTAGAAACTGAGCCAGGATCTGGCACTGATGCATCACAACACACACACAGAACTTTAGCTAAGTTTTATCACAGCATCTGGCAACTGTAAAAGAATACAAACACTTCCACCTTTCCTGCAGATGCTAATAAGCCATTCTTTGCCACCCCAGGTTAGCAATTAGTTCACCACTAAGGACGACGGAGCATGATACCGGAGTCTAGGCTTTTCACAGACATTGCATCTGTGGCTGCATTCAGACCTGTGAGATAAATATTTGTGGCCTAAACCAGGTCATTTAATTACAGGATATTTTTCTTAAGGTTAGCTGGGCTGAGCTTAACCCCTTCCCTTCCAGTATCAGTTAAAATATATACATTTCATCAGTTACAATACAGTCTGACATACATGTATATTTCTTTTCTCTCCAGCAGGACCCATGGTTGATACATTTTTAACACAAGCAAGTTTACAAATACATTTTTTACACAAGTATCTGTACAAATCAGTTTGATATTCAAATGACGTATAATTCTTTACAAAAACAGAAGTTATGTTCTTACCATAACGCTCCATGTTAGTTGTCTTCTTCTCGCCTTCTTTCTTGCTGGATGGGTTCGCAGCCGACCTCGGCTCCGACTCGGCCACTCTAAAAGCTCGAGAGTTGGTTCCACCGGCTCGAGGCTGCCCCTATATCCCACAATGCTAGGCGTGAATTACCTCAGATCTCGTTTGTGAGCTAGGCCCAGCTAAAATACAACCAGAATTACTGGAAAGATAGTCCACCTCTATAAACAAAGGGCAAGAGGAAGGTGACCTAAAGCCTGGTCCAGGAAAATTATGCACCATAGAGCATATAGCTATAGCAAAGAGGTGGTAGAAAGAGAGGTCATAATCAAACTCCTCCAGGTCTGTCCAGGCCAGGGGGAAGGAGGGTGGGGCCTTAAGAAAGAAGGCGAGAAGAAGACAACTAACATGGAACGTTATGGTAAGAACATAACTTCTATATGTTAAGTTGTCTATCTCGCCTTCATTCTTGCTGGATGGGACCGCGTCCCTAGCACCATGTCCCGGGTGGCCTAACGGAACAGACTCTTGAGAACAGTGGAACCAAAGTTAGCTCTATGCCTAGAAGCTAAATCCAACTTATAATGTGAAATGAAAGTGTGAGGAGTAGCCCAAGTAGCCGCTGCACAAATGGTGTCAATAGGCAGTCTGTCTTGGAAGGCTATAGAAGTAGCCAAAGCTCTGGTGGAGTGGGTCTTAGGTTTGTTAGGCAGCTTTTGGTGTCTTATTTCATAAATAATTGAAATCAGAGATGTTAGCCATCTAGATAGCGATACCTTGGAAACAGAAAGTCCCTTTCTGCCTTCTGCATAAGAGACAAACAGCTGGTCAGTTTTCCTGAATTGTTTGGTCCTATCCAAATAGTACCTTAACTGACGATGAACATCTAGCCAATGCAGTTTTTGTTCAGACCTATTAGAATATTCTGGAAAGAACACAGGAAGGTCAATGCTTTGATTTAGGTTGGAAGCAGAGGCTACCTTAGGTAAAAAGGACGGGTTGGTTCGTAAGGATACCCTGTCTTTGTGGAACAACAGATATGGTGATCGACAGCTGAGTGCCTGAAGTTCTGAAACTCTTCTAGCTGAAGTAATAGCTACCAGAAAAAGAGTTTTCCATGATAGCAATTTCAAAGAACAGGAAGCTGCAGGTTCAAAAGGGGGAAGAATCAAAGAACTGAGAACTAAATTAAGGTCCCAAGGAGGAGGAGGATTTCTTATAGGAGGTCTGAGTAGAAAAACTCCCTTCAAAAAGGCTTTGCAAAGCTTGTGGGACATTATGGCAGACTCTGAAATGCCCACATGAAAGTTAGATATAGCTGCCAATTGAACTTTGAGAGTAGAAGGAGATGAACCTGCATGAAAGAGTTCAGCTAGAAAATCAAGAACCATATAGATGGGAGCAGTGAAAGGATCTAAGTCCCTTCCTTGAGCCCAAAAGGCGAAACGTTTCCACTTACTCAGATAAATCTTTCGAGTGGAAGATTTATGGGAAGCTATCAAAATATCTCGAACAGAGTGAGATATTTGAGGAAGCCTGGCTAAGGTTGGAACTGGAGGAACCAAGCAGTGAGGTTCAGAGAGGGGAGGGAGCGATGTAACTGACCCGAGTGATGGATCAAAAGATCTGGAACTAGGTCCAGATGCCAAGGTTGCTCCAACAGAAATTGATGCAGAAAGGGGAACCAAACCTGTCGAGGCCAGTAAGGAGCAATGAGGATCAATGAGGCCTTCTGAGCGATAGCTTTCTGTATCACTTGAGAGATTAGTGGGAAGGGAGGAAATCCATACAGAAGTCCCCGGGGCCAAATTTGGACTAGAGCGTCTCTGCTGGGTTGGCCTGGTAGCGGGAATAGGGTGAAATAATCTCTGCACTTGCTGTTTTGGGGAGTAGCAAAAAGATCGCAGCAAGGCTGACCCCACTTCAGAAAAATTTCTCTCACAACAGAGTCTTTCAGAGACCACTCGTGAGGCATGAGGATAGCTCTGCTCAACTTGTCCGCGATTTGATTGGACTTCCCGGGATGTGCGTTGCTATCAGAAACCGCTGAGAAGAAATCGCCCATTGCCACAGTCTGAGTGCTTCTCGACATAGGGGATAGGACCTGGTTCCGCCTTGTTTGTTGATATACCACACTACAGACATATTGTCTGTCTTGATTGCTATCGTTCCCAAGGGAAGAGAGTCTTGAAGGGCTTGCAACGCTAAAAGCACTGCTCTCATCTCTAGAACATTTATGTGCAAGTGGCATTCGTCTGGTTGCCATGTGCCCTGGACAGTTCTGCCCTGATAATGCCCCCCCCACCCGATCAGGGAGGCGTCCGTTGTCAGAGCAGCAACTGGAGGGGAAGGAACAAAGGGTCTTCTCAAGAAGAGCTGAGGGGAAGACATCCACCACAGAAGATGATTCTTGCATGTTTGCGTAATCATAATGGTGTGGGACATCGGAAGCTGCTGGTATGACCATTGTGTGAAGAGCATCCATTGAAGGATTCTCATGTGGAATCTGGCTAATGGAAGCAGAGGTATGGCAGCCGCCATAATCCCCAATACTTTCAAAACTAACCTGGCTTTGACTCTGTTGCTGCTGAAGAGGAGCGAGACCAGTTTGTGTATGTCTGTTATTCTCTGATCTGTTAGTCTCGCAGACATGTTGACTGTGTCTAGATTTGCGCCTATGAAGGTAATAGTACGACAAGGCGACAAAACAGACTTTTCGCAATTTATTGATATGCCTAGGTTTTGACAAATGCGAAAGGTGTAGTCCCTGGCCATTAGAAGAAGATGCTTGGTGGGAGCTGTGAGGAGCCAGTCGTCCAAATATGGAAACACCTGGAATCCTTGACGTCTCAGGTGAGAAGCTACCACTGCCACGCATTTGGTAAACACCCGGGGGGCAGTGGTGAGACCAAAGGGCAGGGCCCTGAATTGAAAATGACTGGTTCCCAGTCTGAAGCGGAGGAATCTTCTGGAGCGTCTGTTCATTTTTATGTGATAGTACGCATCCTGAAGGTCTATAGAGCACATCCAGTTTTTCTTTCCCAATAGGGGAAGGATGGACTGTAGCGTGACCATCCGAAATCTTGTTTTCTTGACCGACTTGTTCAAGATACTGAGATCCAAAATTGGTCTCCAGTCCCCTGTTTTCTTTGGAACTAAAAAGAACCTGGAGTAGATTACGGATCCTTGCTGGTCTGCTGGAACTGGCTGAATTGCTCTTTTTGCAAGCAGCTTTGAAATTTCCAAAGCTGCAAGATCCCTTTGAGCGGGTGGAACATCTGGAAGGGATTTTTTTGATTGGTTTGGAATGCAAACAAAGGGAATGGAATAGCCTTCGGAAATGATGGACTGTACCCACTTGTCTTGAGTCAGGGATAGCCAGGCTTCTGGGTACAGTGACAATCTTCCCCCGACTGCCTCCGAAGGTGGACAGTCGGGCAACACCTCAGGGATGCTGAAAGGGCTCATCGGAAAAGGTTTCTCGATTGCCCTGGTTCTGCAGACCCCCTCTGCCTCTGGGGCGACGTCTACCATTATTGTTCCCTCCTCTGCCTCTGGAGGGGAACCGACTCTGTGCGTCAGGCAAATTCCCTTGTGATTGTTTGCGGAACCACATTTTTCCACTTTTCTGGCCTTTGGGGTAAGGTCTAGAAGGAGTAGAAAAACGGACTCCGACGGCAGAGAGAGTTTTGCCATCCGTCTCGCACCTAGTCAAGGTTTCTTTCACTTGAGGACCAAAGAGAGATGATCCATCAAACGGGGAATTAGTGAAAGACATTTTAAAGGGGTCCGCAAAATTGCATAGTCGCATCCAGGCATGGCGGCGTAAGGCGACACCTGTCCCTGCGGCTCTACTCGCTCCATCAGCCGCATATGAGAGGAGGCGCATGGAGGAGTTAGCTATTGAATTCAGGGTAGTCAGCTGGGTGTTCATTTTGTCCTGAAAATCTGCAGCTGTAGGATCCTTCAACATCTCACTCGCTTCCTTGATCAAGTCTCTCTGGAGACGGGTGAAATGGCATAGGTAGTTCAGCGAATGCATTGCAAAGGTCGCTGACGAAAACATCCGCTTCCCATACCTGTCCATAGACCTAGATTCTTTGTTAGGGGGATGAACAGGCACTGAAGGATCAGCTAGTTCCTTCTTGGTGGCAGCAGCTACCACCATAGCATCCACAGAAACACCTTTGGTTAGAAATTGTTTGTCAGTTGGTGCTGTTATAAATTTAGAAGGTCTCCTGGGGTAGGGTCCACTGAGTCAGGAGCCGTCCAGGCTTTCTTTGCCACCACCTGCATGAGGGGATCAAAGGGGGACACCCAGGAGGTGGAAGGGCGAGAGCCAAACGCCTCAAGATACACAGATTCATCCTCCGAAGGGTTAAGGGCTGGCCAATTTCCCCTCTGTTTCAGGATCTCTAGAATGTCTGCAAAGGAGACATCTTCAGAAGGGGGACGGGGAACCCTCGAATCCTCTAAATCTGTGTCAGAGGTGACAGACTCAGGTGAGTCTATGTGCTTCCTCTTACACTTTCTCTTCCTAGGGGGCTCCCCTGCCAATTCAGGGGAGGCCTCGGATGAGGATGAGATCCCCACAGGGGATTCTTGAGGAGCTGGCTCTCTGCGGTCTGGGATGAGGGAGTGAGTAGACATAACCTGAGGCACCGAAGAGGGAGGGGCGGACGGAGCCGACTGTGGAGTTGAACAAGGTTCCAACACACTCCGCATGACCTCGAATGCACCCCTGTCAGGCAGAGCCAGAGGTATCCGCTCCGAGAAGCTGAGAACCTCCCTCGGCACCGACAGAGATGGCTCCGAGGCCGATGTCGGAGCCGAACTCACCAGCGCCGAAGCACCGAGAGGGAGAGGGGGGTCAGACAATGGTCCGATGCCACTCACCCCCCGGAGCCGACAAGGGAAGTCCGGCGCCAAGATTCTTCAAAGGAAGAAATCGGAGCCGACAACGGAGCCGAAGACGAATGTATCGGCTCCGACGCTAACACAGTCTCGGTTCCGAGACGCCCCGGCTCCGAGCTCAAGGGAGTCGGAGGAGGAATATTTATGGGAATAGTTTGAGGCATCGACTGATGAGTCGGGCTCTGAAGCATTTGGGCTAGTGCCTCGGACTTTAGAAGTCGACTCACTACCCTCTGGAGGTCATGATCCGAGAGCCTCGATGACCTGGAGGAGTGAGATCTGTGGCTCCGTTCAGACAGCAAGGGAGACGCTGGAGCCGAATGAACGGAGCCAAGGGATGGTGACCTCCACCTCTTTCTAGATGTCGGCTCCGATGGTCTGATCGGAGCCGACCCAGGAATCTCCAATACCTCGGCTCCAGCCGGAGCCGAGGGAACCACAGAAGCTGCAGTGAAGGACTCATCGGCTCCAGCCGGAGCCGATGCAGTAGCAGACTTCGAAGCCTTAGGCCTCGACTCAGAAGCTGGAGTCGAGGTCTTAGAAGCCTTGGAAGGTTTTCCCGAGGTAGCAGATAGGGAACCTTCAGGCTTAAGCAAACCCCTTAGTATGAGTTTGTTTTTCCTTTCCTGCAGGACTCTAGGGCTGAAGCCATGGCATACAGCACAAGAGTCCTGCAGGTGTAAAGGTCCCAGGCAGTACACACAAGAAGTGTGACCGTCTGTCAGAGACATTTTCTGACAGCACGAGTCACACTTCTTGAAGCCTGAGACCTTTGAATCCTTGGACATTTTCAAGGAAGCGAAGTGTAACCATACACAAAAACACACACACACCGATTACACTGTCAGAAAATATTAAGTTAAATTACTTAAAACAAAACTTCTGAAAGGTTATAGGTATAAACCCCTACCAAAAACACATACACACACTGTAAGGGATGAAAGGGCCCGAAGGCCTAGGGAAAGAACTTATTAGTTCTTGAAGAAGGGGCTGAAAAAGGGTATAAAGGATAAAATATCCACTACACTAAAGGTAGAAAGGGAAAAAACTAAGCTAAAGGAAGTTTAGACAGTTATTAGACTAATCTAATTAAAACTGACCTGGAGCCGGTAGAAAACACCTCGATCGCTGTAGCGGCAAACGAGATCTGGGGTAATTCACGCCTAGCATTGTGGGATATAGGGGCAGCCTCGAGCCGGTGGAACCAACTCTCGAGCTTTTAGAGTGGCCGAGTCGGAGCCGAGGTCGGCTCCGAACCCATCCAGCAAGAATGAAGGCGAGATAGACAACTTAACATCTCCAGTTAGCTATGGTGGCAAATGTTACACATGCACTGCCCTACTCCCCCTGGCACAACTAGCAATATCAGAAATCATCACATAGGCACAGGGGTCTGTAAAAAGATTAAATAAAGATACGATCTGTTTAGCTACTCAAAGGTGATGTCTTTCCTACAGGAGAAAGATTTGATCAGGGTTCCTAATTTCTTTGGTTCTGGCACATGTTACTTAAGCAGTGTGTAAAGAGCGGCTTGTGCTACAGGACTGCAGCCCTCCCACCTGTAAAATAGGTCCCCCACCTGTAAGTCCCCGCACCGTAGAACATATAAAAATAAAAAATATCTCCCACCGTAGAACATATAAAAATAAAAAAATATCTCCCGCACTCCGCGCATGTGTGCTTAGTTCCTGACTGCTGTGTTAGGCAGACCAGAACTCCAAGCATGCATGCTCAGGCATTCCTGAGCTCCGGACTGCTCAGTTGGGCAGTCCAGATAGGGAAGGTAGGAAACTCCGCCCTTTCAACCCAGAGATCTGTGTGGTGACGACCGCACAAACCGGAAGGTCACTGGACTGCATCGCCCGCAGGTGGCCAGTATGGGGGACTGATCAGGCGGGCACAGGATCGCAGAGACCACAGCATGCAGGACCGATCGGATTTCTGAAAACAGGTGATCACTGCAGAGGAGTGTGTTGCAGAGTACAGGATCGCATGGCAGGCAGTTCTGGAGACAGGTAGGTGGTGATCACTGCAGTGTGTGTGTGTGTGTGTGTGTGTGTGTGTGCGCGTGAAATGCCCCAGTTGCTTCAAGGTGGTGGGTAGAGAATAAGGCTTGAACCCTGTACCTTGGGCCCAAGTGCCAAGAGCCTGAATTCCCTACCCACCACCATTTCTAAAACATTTGCAGATTTTTGCTTCATATCTGTTATGTTCCTCATAAAATCTGTGGTTTCTGTATTTTTGTTACTTAAAACAGACAGTAGTGCAATGGTGCAGTGGTAGCAGTGTTAACTGACAGCTATGAATTGTCAGGTTTGATTTTTGGCTGGGGTGCCTTCTAGGTGGAGTCTGCATGTCCTCCCTGTGTTTGTGTGGGTTTGCTCTGGTGTCCTCAGTGGATATTTGTCCTTATTTGTTGGACTGTATTCTCCCATTAGTGGCTTCTTCCAGGTTTTTTGTGCCAAGGTTGAGAGCTATGGTGATAACTGGTCTCACTGAATATGTTTGGGGCTGTATTCCCCCATTATTGGCTTTGTTCAGGTGTTTTGTGCTAAGATGTTGACAGCTATGGTGAGAACTGAATTCACTAAATGGTAGCCATTTAAGTTTCAGTCTTCCTTTCTTTCATAAATATAGATGATTTGGTATAGTGGTATGTTACTCTGGCTGTTTTGCACAGGGACTTGGGTTCAATACTTGGCAGTGAAATGTATGGTGGTAACACAGCATTTTATTCTAGCAACTTTCCAACATCATACAAGCAATGTTTAAAATGTGTCCCTGGTTTTTGGGCTTTTGTCCTCCCCCCAAATAAATTTTGGCTTTGTCCAGATTTCTTGTGCTGCAAAGTTCAGAGATACAGCTGAGTGTCGAGTAGATTTTACAAGGAGCTGAGAGATGCAGGGGAACAAAAGTTTAGTGCTGCTTATGCAGAGTCTGCTTATATTGTAAATAGCACAACAGGTAGTGTACTTGCTTTTGATGCAGAAGGCTGTGGGTTCTACTCCCATAGTAGGTTAGATCCATTGCTGATACTGTACTCTGTTGTAAAGGGGATGGATGCTGCAGTCCTCTTTGGCGAAGATACCTAGTAACTGTGAACCTGTTATCAGTTTGCCATCCATTCCCTATTGCGATATTACTAGCATTATAATTTTTTTAATGCAACATAAGCAATTTATTCCTCAAGGGCAACAAGCACTTTATTTGTAGATGAAACAATGACATATAAAGTTGTTTGCTAGCAGTAACCTCTTCATTAGTTAACAGATTTCTTTAATGTGGAATTATTTAGATGACTTTTACTTCTTCAGAGATCGTGCATATTTACTGATACTGGTGGACTGTTGAAGTTTGAGTAGACTTTTATGATGGAAATGTTCTGAAATGGGCAGTTTTGTCATTATTGGTGCATGCATTTCATTTCATTGCTTACTGGAAAAATGTTCAAAACAATAAATTTAAAATGTCCTCTCACAATTGTACTGTATTATACAAGGAATATAATTTAATACAGTCAGGAAGGTGATTCAAAGAGCATGTGTATGTTTCGTGTTCAAGGGGCCTATGATTTGAAAAAAGCCCAAAATTAATCTTTATCTGCCACTGACAAAATGTAGTTTCTTTGAATGTGGGTTTCAATGCTGTTTCAATGAATGTGAGTTTCAAGGGCAGAGAAGTTTTAATGCTAAGTCTATTCATTGTGAGACTGCACTGCTTTGTTTAGCAGATATGTATTAGGGTTTATGCTGCAAAATATAAAATAAAACTTTCAAGTGAAATCCATATCATCGAAGAAGTAAAACAGTATGCACATTACAGTATTTATGGCAAATGGGGGGGAAATAACTAAGGAATGGGACATTGGAATGGCTCTATTCGACTGTGATTTTGTGAGGGGGGGGCAGCAAACTCAGACAGCCCCAGCTGAACTATATATATCTATATCTCTCAACTGTCCAGAATTTTGCAGAATGAATAGATTTTTGCTTCTTATTTTTGGTTTGTTCCTCATAAAATTTGTGGTTTCTGCCAAATCGTTTAGGAATGAAGTCACTAAATAATGACAGACATTGAGTTTCAGACGTCATAACCTTCAGAAAAATGCATGCTAAAAGCAAGACTTGTTATTCTATCAACTGTCTTAAGTTTATACAAGAGCAATTTTTAGTACTGTTTGCATATTCCCCCAATATATTTGGCCTTGCCCAGATTTCCTGCATTAAGAGGTTGAGAGGTACGAGCAAATAAATCTCTCTATAGAATTAGGAATATCCAAACCTCTCAACTGTCCCCAATTTTGGCTCAAAATGCTGCTCTCCCCCTAATAACCCCTCTGCAAAATGACAATTTTGGAAGAAAACGTGGAGGGTTTACAATTATAAATAACTGTAATGATTAGTTATAGATTACTTTTATTTCAGAAATGCATGTAGATGATCTTATTTTGTCAGGTGCTCAAGTTAACAGTACTAATTTTAAAAAGGTGTCCCTTCTTTGACAGGTTCCCAGCTGTATTTGTGTAGCAAATTTATATTTTTGCATAACATTTTTGGTCTGTTTTTCACAAAATTGTGGTTTTCTGGCAAATTAGTAGCAAATCATTAAAGACTGAAGTTAGAAAATAATGGCAGACATTTGAGTTTCAGATTTCATACCTTCCAAAATTCATACTAATGCAAGACCTACTACTATTCTATTATCCAAGTTTATAAGAGCAATATTTAAAGAATGTCTATTTTTGGGCCTGTGTCCCACTTCTGTGTATGGCTTTGTCCAGATTTCTTGCTCTGAGGTTGAGGTATGAGTGTCACAGCCATTACCATCAGCCAGAGACATTTCAAACTGTGACCTACTTGTTGCACCCCACTCCCCATTGTAATGGCTCTGGATGTGTCCAAGCAAGGCAAGGAGCAGTTATGCAGTGTAAGTGTGCAGAGTATTCCCCCATCCAAGGTAGACCACAAGTATGACCATGGCTTTTCATCTGTCCTTGATTTTGCAGAATGTTCTGGTTTTCTGTCATATTTTTATACTGTTGATTTACGCTTATTATTCAGAAAATACATGATGTTGCAGTGCCCTGTTGCTCTGTATTAAAGTAGCAATGCTTTATTGACCATCAGGTAAGCTTGCCGGAGATTGTAAGATGCAAGTAAGCTTTAATAAGCATACTGTTAAAGAATTACCAACACTGAAAGCCTTTTCACTGTTGCCATGTACAGAATATTTACATAACTACATAACGCATAAGCCTTGGGCATTGAAATGCATATGACAGTATTTGAAATAAAGGACAGGATTACAGTATTTTCAGAAGCTCATTACATTCTGAACTCTCTAACTACAGGCCCATAGCCATACTCTCTCCTCTAGCTAAAATAATGGAGAAATGTATTCAAAAACAATTCATGTACCACCTAATAAACAACCATCTCCTGGCAGATACACAGCATGGCTTCAGACCCCACCATAGTATCACTACAGCCCTCTTAGTCTTCTCAAATAGCATAAACTATTATCGTAACAATAACCATATCTCTTCAGCTCTATTCCTGGACCTGTCCAAAGCTTTTGATATGGTGGATCATGAACTATTATTCCACACCCTACAATCACTCTGTTTAGATCTAAAAGCACTACAATGGTTTGTTTCCTACCTAAGTGGTAGACAACAGGCTGTAATTTGGCAAAATAAACTTTCCACTCTGTTACCTAATACCCTGGGTGTTCCACAAGGCTCTATATTAGGCCCACTACTATTCTCCATTTTTATCAACGATTTTCACACTGTCATACCTAAAGTTAACTGCATCCAATATGCAGATGACTCTACACTTATTTGCTCTGCTACATCCTCTTCAGAGTTACAGCTAATTACCCAGACTATCTTTAACACAATAGAAAACTGGCTCTCCAACCGCCGCTTGATATTAAATCCCAAAAAGACTAAAATGCTAATATTCCTACCAACACAAAAGTCCTGCCCCATAAACATTACAATTAAATCTAAGGAAGGTACAGTCATCTCACCTGACCCATCTACTAAACTTCTAGGGATCACTATTGACAACAACTTAAAATTTGACCTACACGTTAGCCAATTGATCAAAACCATCAATAAAAAATTAGGATCCCTGTATAGAATAAAAAACTTTGACTCCCCAAGCCAAGGTAGCCATTGCTCGATCTCATCTTCTCTCTACTCTCCTATACACATCCCCTCTTCTTCTAAACAACAACAAGACAATCCTAAATAAGATCACTACCTGTTATAATCACATAGCCAGATTTGCCACTGGGCTCCCCTTTAGGACACATCACTGCATCAACCTAACCGAGCTCGATTGGCTCAAATTACCTAGTATACTGCTCTACAATCAACTGATTTTGGCCCACAAAATCATATACAACCCTGAAAACACCCCTGCACTCAAAAACCTAATCACCCTGTATCACAACTCACGACCACTGCGTTCCTCTAACAGAGTCCTCATCCAGACTTACAAAACTAATAACCTAGCCGGTGACTCTCTCCTTTCTAACTCTCTAGGTAGATCTTGGAACCATCTACCCCCTGAGATTACCTCACTTTCTTCTATAAACCATTTCAAAGCCAAGCACAAACAATACTTGGGGTCAAAATGGACCTGCTACTGTACCAAACCTGGCTAATCCATGCACTATCCATAAGGATCACCCTTAGCAACTGCTACTTTTTCCAAACTCACTTGATGTTATCTTATGATTATTTTGTCACTACTCCTCATGATAACTCTTGACTCCTTGCTAAAAAAAAATTTGTTTTGTTTTGTGTACATTGTCTTTTTGTATATTATCTTTTTCTTGTTTGTTATTGTTGGAGCTTTTCTCCCCGGGCCTCCGCTGAAAATGGACATATATCCAGTCGGACTATCCCGGTTAACAAATGTAAAATAAATAAATAAATAAATAAATAAATAAATTTGTTGGAGACTTGCAGTTATCTTTGCTGGTTTTATCCGTAAACTAAACAGAATGCCAATCTATCATGTGTGGTCCATAACTTGTGCAGTAATCCTTTAAGCAATTTATCTTGAGCGTGTTTCTTGTTTGCTGTTCATGTTTTACTTTGATCATGTGTTCCCCATGAAACAAGTAGATAGTTGTCAGGCAGCAGGTCTTTTTTGGATAAGAAACATTTTTATAAGTGGGGGTATCACAGAGATTGCTACTTTCAGCATGTTACTTGGTAATTTTATAAAGCTGAATAAAAATTATAATTAGAACTGCAGTGCAAGGAGAAGTGGTTTGAGCTGAGTGCTGCTTGTTTTATTTTATACTTGATTTTGACTGGCATTCCAGTAATGTATTTAAAAAGCAATTTATTTTTTCATGTCTCACAACCTTTGTGTTTCCATCTAGATATTAAGCAAGTTGTCATGTAGCCAATGCATTGAAATATTTTTTTCTTCTACACTTCATTTTGTCTTGACTGGACTCTCGTAATGACGGTTTGGCACCCAGGGCAGCGTATTTAATTAAAGTTCCAGTTGTTGTGGTTTTGAGCATAGCCCCACCCCTTTTTAGTTGGCCACACCCCATCCCATTGTCCCCACCCATTCAGCAGTCACCTGCAGCTCCCCTTTAATTTGAAGTCACCAGCCGCCACTGGCAGCAGCCTTTCATTTATATTCCTTTTACTGTTAGAAACTGGCAGCTGCACAGAATTATGAGGCAACTTTAGCATGAATTAGTCTGCAAGGGAATCTCATTCTAAGCAAAACATGGTATAGCATTGATTCTATTAGGAACACAAAGCTCAGAAATTATGCTGGCTGAGGTTACTGCCAACAGAAACAAAAAGTGTTCCCCAAGAAGACAGGTCAAATATTCAGCAGGTCAGTCATAAAACTTAAGTACCTGACTGCAGACTGTGAATAATTAGGCGGCCATAAACTAAAAAAAACACTTCAATAAAGCTTTCACAGTAGAATAGTACAGTGTAAAACACGGAGTAAAAACAGCAGATTTTGAGCCCATTCCTCTCTCTCTCTATCTCCAAATCCTTTGGCAGTGCCGGCTCTACAATGTTTCAGCAATACATGGCAGCCTGTCCTTGTTACATGTCCTTTGCCCCTGTTATGTGCACTACAAGGAAGGAAAGTCTCTCCCTCTCTCTTTCCCAAGAATCAAATGCTGCTCGAGTTACAGTACAGGTAAAGACAATTTGTAGAAACAGTTGCTGCTGGAGATACAATATAGAAGTAATTTTTTCTTGAATCCTGATATTGTGTTACTGCTTTTAAGGTATATGGTTAAGTTATTCCAGGTACAGCTAAATAAACGCATGTATTCATGAATTCTAAAGGAGTCATGAAAGGAGAAAGAGCATTAAAAGAGAAGTCCAGTAAGCACAAATTGCACCTGGATTTAAATGTTAACCCAGTTAAGGCAACTAAATTCATAGTAATAATTTAGTTTTGTTGAGTTTCCTGATAAAAGAAGTGTTAAGAGTATGCCCTCTAAGAATTGTTAAAAAGTACAGCTTTGTGTTACCTCACAAGAGCAGATGTTAATATGATGGTCACTGCTACAGTAATTTTCATAATAAATGAAACACCTGCCCACCCAGCCTGAATTCTTAAGCTTTGAAGATCTGCAGAATGGGAGGACTTCCCTTAACTCCAGGGGCATAAGCAGGCCTGTGGGGAAAGAGAAAGCAGCCTGTACTAACTTCGATCCTTTATGGTGTGATAAGTAATATGGAAATCTGATTAGAATTCCAGGTAGCAGAAGTGCTTCTCAACAGAGCATAGTTACAGATATACTACTCTTTTTTTTTTAAACTACACACTCACTGTAACAGAAACCAGTGAAAAACAAGGTAGATCAGGAAAAGGTACATGGACGTCTGTACTGCTGGAGTGATCCCAGTATTCAAACATGTATTGCTATAATGAGTTATCACACAGTTTTTCTAAGTTCAGCATAGAGATCACTGTTGCAGCAATATTCATAATGGATGGTAAAGCAATAGTTATCTTGATCACAGGCCTAGGGTAGAGGAAAGTACAGTTGTGTAAAATCTCATCATAACAGTAGATGTCTTCTACCTTAGGGATCTCCTGCCAAGGATAGCCCAACATCCAGCCAGTATACCAAAGCCTTTAGATCTTGAAAGCAACTTATGCCACACATACAGGATGTAGGGCATAAAGGAGATGCACGGATGCAGATACCCAGAACTGATTTGCCACAGTAGAGAACAGTCTTCATAGGACAAAAGAGACTATATAGATTCAGAAGGAAAGAGGGGTGATTTTTGGCCAGGAGGGCAACCAAACCAAAGCCCAAAATGGGGGGTGGGGGTGGAGGAGGGACTGAAAACTGCAAAATTGAAGAGAAGGACATCTATTGCTATGGTAAGATTTTACACAACTGTAGTATGTACTTCTACATCACTGCTGCAGTATCATTAACCTTAGGGAGAGTACAAAAGCTCAAGAAAAGGAGTGGGAGGTGGAAGGCTGGGAAGAGTCCTCAACAAACCCATGCAGGGTGCCCCTAGAAACCATATCCAATTTATAATGCTTAGCAAAGGTATCCAATGAAGAGCAAGTAGCAGCTTCAAGAATGGAATTCTTGTCCAAACCCTTGAGGAAAGCACCAGCAGAGGCAACAGCCCTTGTGGAATGAGCTCTGACACTTGCCATGAAAAGAATAACAAAAGGAAATGGCATTAGATATTCAGGAAGAGACAATTTGCTTATAAACAGCCAAACCTAATGTCCCAGGAAGAAAAGAAACAAAAATCTGGTCAGACTGAATCGCCTTAGTTTTATCAAATACCACCAGAGCTGAGAAAATCCATGGTATGTAGGAGCCTCTCACTAGCGGACTGCAGGGAAGGAAGTTGTACTGTCTGATTCAAAGACAACTCATCAACAACCTCGGGTATAAAAGGATTAGTACAAAGGGACATCCTGTCCCTGAGAAAAACAAAAAAGAAGGAATGGCCATAACGGCCTGAAGCTCAGAAACCCTCTGAGCAGAAGTAAGAGTAAGCAATAAGAGACTATCAGGTACAGTGTTGTAGAGAAGCTGAAACACCAGGCTCCAAAGGAGCCTGGGTCAATTTTTCCAAAAGAAAATTAAGTCTCAAGGAGGAAGAATAGGCGTTCTGGGGGCCTAAGATACAGGATACCTTTAAGAAACTGTCTGACCTCAAACCAAGAAGCCAATGGAGGATTTACAGAAGAATAGGCCAAGCCAGACCAGAGCAACTCGCACAAATAGGAGAAAACCAGAAGGACCCACACTGAAAAGGGGTCCTGGTTATAAGCATGGCATTAGACAGAAAGCCTTTTACATTTGGACATACAAAACATTCTAGTTGCAGGTTTTCTAGCCTCCTGTAAAACCAGGAGCATGTCCTCAAAAAAAAAAAGTGCCTAAAAGGGATCAAAACCATATCTCCCGCAGTGTGAGCTGAAGAGTGGACAAATGATGATAGATGAGTGACACCTTGTCCTGTGTGAGGAGGTCCAACCAGTCAGGTAACCTGTGGTGATTGCCCCTGGCCAGATGCATTAAGAGGAGGAACCACTGCTGTCTTGGCTAAAAGGGTGTCATTAGCAAGATTTTTTGGGGAGTCCAACTGAATGTTCTGCAGTACTCTTGGATAAAGAGGAAGGGGAAGGAAGGCATAGAGAAACTTCACCTTGCAAGGAAAAGAAAGATCACCCATCTTCCACATCAGGTGGCATGGCACTCTGGAAGAGAAAAGAGGGAGCTTATGTGTAAACCTTCATGGGGCCTGGAGGGCCAGAATCAAAGTTATCATCTTTTTGATGTTTATATGGTCTGACTTTTGATGGGGGATAGAGAACTTGAACATTTAGGTAACAACAGGAAGCACCCCACCTCATGTCTGAGGTGTCAGTGAACAGTTCTTGCGAATCCAGAAGCTGAAAGGGCAGGACTAGGTTGAAGGTAAGTTGCTGAATTCACCACTCAAACTCCCACTTGAGACAAGGAGAAGTACTCTGAAATCTAGAGGATGGCAATGCTGAAGCAAAAATGACTTGAGGTACCACTGAAGCTTCCACAGATGCAGTCTGGCAGGAGGAGCATTGCAATAGAAAAGGCCATGAATTCTAGTGCCTAAAGACACTCTCTGGCTTGAAATGACAGGCAGAGGAAGAAGAGACTGAAAGAAAACTATTAAGGGCGGTCTTTGGAGGCAGAAGAGAGGAAAAAACTGAAAAACAAAATCTTTCTGAAAAAGAGGATGAATAGGAATATGAAGATAAACATCCTTCAGATCTAAGGACACTAGAAAAGCCTGAGGTAGCAACAGAGAAAACAGGGTTTGAAGAGAAAGCATCAAAAAGAAGGAACCTTGAGAAAGATATTGAGCAAGGAGAGAGGTCTCCAAGTGCCCTCATTTTGAGGAACCAAGAACATTCTGGAGTAAAAACCCTTTCGCAGTTGGGGAGGAGGAACTGGATGAATAGCTCCCTGTTCCACCAAGGACCCAAGAACCTCTGAAAAAAGAGAAAGCTACTCTACAGGAGTTTGAGGAATCCCTGAAAAATGAGGGAGAGACTTCCACACCATGAATTAACCCTGATGGATGAGGAACAGAACCCAAGAATCTGAGGTGATGAGTTGCTAGTTTGGAAGACAGAGGGAGAGCTGAAGAGACAAAGGAACCTGGCCAAGGGTTTGGGGGGTGGAAATGTCAAAGTACTACACCTGTTAGAAACAGAAGGCTCCTGATCCACAGCATCCTGGGAAGGACTTTACAGCAAGAGCTCGCCTATCACCCTTTCTAAGTTTAGTGGCCTGACGAGGCTGCCTGCGAATAAAAGCACACCTAGTAGGATAGTTTCTCTAGAACTTGGGGTTAGGGGATACAAAACTATGTTTAAGGTCCTGCAAAGCTTTACCTTTTTCTTAAAGGGACTTAATAGCAACAGCAGTAGTCCCGAAGAGATTTTTTTATTATCTAAAGGAGCATTCAGAAACTTAGCTATAATGTCTTCAGGTAAAGAATGCAGATGAAGCCAAGAGAAATGCCTCATGACAGATCCAAAGGCAGCAGCTCTGGAAGAGGCATCAGCAGCATCACAGCTGCACTTGACAGAGTGGTGAGCCACCTTAGAGGTAAAACCCAAACTAGATAAAGCAGAAGACTTCCATTCAGACTCAGGGAGGTCAGAAATAACTTGACAAGCCTAGGCAATCAAGACCAGACCATATCTGTTCACGTGGACCATACCTGTTCATGTGGGTCAGGTAACTGATAGCCCTAAAGGCCAAACCAGAAGCAGCATAGACCTTCTTTTCAATATCTCCAAAGGTAGAAGCCTGGAAGGGGGCAAACGCTTAGGCGGCTTGTCAGAGGAGACTGACATCACAACAGGGTCAGCAGAAGAAAACAAATGGGAATGGACAATCCTCAGGAACCTTACAGAACCTGTAATGCTCCCTTGCAGTGGAGGCTGAAAATTAGTCTTAGAGGCAGCCAAAAAGGTGACTAACAAAACAACCAACACAGGAGGTATTGCAGAAGGTTTAGGAATGTCCACTGAAGAAGCTCAACACCTTTTCTGGATATCAGACACATGAGAAAAATCCCATTTAAAATATTCCATCATTTTGGCTACTATGTTCCCAAAAGACAGCTCTTCCAAAGGAGACTCGGGGCTAATTGACTCCTCTTCTTCAGAGCTATAAGCCAAAACAGAAGGCACCTGGGAAGAGTAAGACAAGGATCCTTCATCAGACTCTGAAACCTCACTGAGTAATCAGGTTCCCCTAGGCCTTTTGGAAGGAGTAGATGTCCAAGGAGGATTACGGACAGAAGCCCTAAGGGGAGGTTTCAGGGCCATTAAAGCATTAAAAACATCCTGAGTTAACTCACGTCATTCCCTTTGAGGGTCCTTAAGATGTACAGACTAATGTTTAGCCTTCTGTTTTTTTCTTGGTAGGGACGTCAGCCCTAACAAACACCGGAGGTTCTGAACTCTGACAGGATTTAATAAGAGTACCTGCAACTTCTTCCATCACCAAAATTTGTGGAAACCCACTAGGAACCTCTGAGATAATCAATCAGAGTTCCCCCTCAATGTTTGGAGCAGACTCTTGCAAAGCCTCACATGATGTGCAAAAAGAAGGATCCATGCCGGCCTCTGATGGAGTTGCAGCAGAGGAATCTGAAGTCAACACCAGATGTCCCACAGAGCTGATCACCGGCTTCTAGAGACACCTCAGGTAGATATTTGAAAGAATCCAGCCAAGGTTTATTGGCCTTATTCTAGTTTATGTCTGAGTTAATCGATTCCACCATACTACCTTGAGCTAACTGCTTAGTCTGTGGTTCTCTAGATAGACAGCTATGGAAGACAACCAGCTTCTAAGAGGCTTACGTACAAATACTACATGAGGTATGTTTGTGTGAAGCACCCTAACAAAAAAGACACTGCCTGTCATGATCCTTATAGGGAATGTGTTTCCCCACACTGACATTTTCCCTTCTTGGGTGACATGAACTCCATGTAATCAAAGGATAACAAGATCAATAATAAAAAGAAAAAAGACCTCAATGAGGCACTTATCTGATGGCTAGATATTCAGCACAGCAAAGGGTGTTCAGACCCACAAGCGATGATGGCGTTCAGGCTGGTGACTAAGAAGTTCTGGGTATCTGCGTCTGTACGTCACCTTTATGCCCTACATCGAGGACAAGGGGTGCATGTGTGTGATATATTGGGCATTCAAGATCTAAAGGCTTTGGTATACTGGCCAGACGTTGGGTTACCTTTGGCAAGAGATCCCCAAGGTTAAGAATACTGCAACAGTGATACTGAAGGACATCAAACATAATGTGCATGACCAGTGGCAAAGCTTACTGCACTCTTAGAAAAAGACTCTAATTTGTAATGTTTAGAAAAACTATGTCTGGAGGTCCATCTGACTGCATAAAAGATGTACAGGTTTGGCACATTCCTAGAGGAGGCTCCAGTAGTGGAAGCAGCTCTCAAGAAATGACCCTCACAATGATTTTCAATAGTGGTCGAAAAAGAAGGCAAATCAACCTGCTATCCATCAGGAAAGAGCAGTTTTTGACAACAGTCAATTTAAAGGGAATGTACAACTGGTATCAGACTTTCTAATCGTTCTGGTTTAAAGAAAAAAAAAACTTTGGTTGACTTTGCACATTCAGTAAATGCAAAACTCCACCCCTTTGCTCTAAATCTCTGAAAAGATCAAAGGTAGTTCTAAAGCCTGGTTCACTGCTTTACATCAGGTCAAGGATGTCTAAGAAGTGACTCCTCCTTTATGCCACCCTTGACCTGATGTAAAACAGTGAACTCAACTGCAGTAAGAACTTGTAGGTCAGTGATCCTGTAGACAGAAGGGATGGCCACAAAGAAAATAGTTTTCTTAGACCAAAACTTTAAAGCACAGTTGCTGTTTGACTCAAAGTGTTAGGTCAATTTACCAATAACAAGTTTCAAGTCCATGAATGAACTGCCTGATTTACTGGGAGTCATAGTTAAAAGCACCCATTTAAAAAAAAAAAAAAAAAGGACAGACTGCAGGGAGGGTGGAACATTGAAGGATGTGTGGGTAAACATAGTGAAATGTTTGAAAGTTGTACTTTTAATGAGATATAAGCTAATCCTAAGTTAAATAAGGAAGCTAAGTAACAGAGGGTCTGCCCTACTATGACTTTCTCTGGAGACCGCTGTCAAAACTGTCACCAAGTAGAGAAGCTCTTCCATTTACACTAAGACTTCCTATAAGCTGTTTACTCACCTCTTGTACACCAGTCAGAACCTTATGAGAGAAACGTTTTCATTATGGAACCAGGAACTACTACTCCAGGCAGTCAGTTTGAGGCTGATGATGTCGGGATACAGGAGAGTGCCTCCATGCTGGCTTTGCCGAGTTTAGGAGATGGGTAGAAATAAGTGTGCCTCTTTCTTCAAAACAGTAATAAGAACTACAAAGGATACTTGAGCAAGAGGAGGGGCACAGATATAAGGTTTATTTCTGTCTCCTCTTGCTTTCAGTAGAACTTTGGGAACAGGCACAAAGGAGAAGGGAGGCATACATCAGTATTGGACCCCTATTTGAGGGAGCAGGCATTCACAGCCCACACTTGTTACCAAGGGAATACAGAACAAAACAAACTTGGTCTGGGAGGTCATTGAGGATGCAAAGTCGTCAACCTCTGGGAGCCCCCCAATGCCAGGTAAGAGAGCAGAAGACTCAAGTGTAGTCTCTATTTCTGGGGATTACTGGAGGATCATCTTAGACAGTCCGCTGCAGCATTATCCTTTGGAGGGATACAGCATGCCTTGTAGGCGAAGGTTCTGGAGTGCTGAGTTCCTGGCTATTAAGATTAACCTGCACAGTCAGTAAGAACACACTCCTCTACTGGTGTGCCACATCACTGTGGTATTGTCCTTGACTAATCTCAGCAATCCTTACACCCAAACATTGTTGAAGATATGGAAGGTACAAATGAAAGCCAGTACCCTCTACAATATTTATATGGTGTCTTGTTACTGCAAGTCAACTTCACTTGGACCTCAAAAGGGTTTCAAGCATGTTAAGATGCACTGGTTATTGGAGTTTGGGTGCCTTGTGAAGGGCATTCCCTAATTTAGGATGCTCTGGTTTGCCCAGTATCTCAATTCTCTCTGAAAGGCTGGACTGGAATAATGGGAAACACCTTTGCCAGAGCAGCACCTGTACTGTAGCGAGAAGCTGTTGAGGTACTACTGAATCTTTTGGGACCATGAGTAGGTCTCAATCTGTCTCGGGATGACAAGCAGTTTTTGTATAAAACAGTGAGGAAGAAGATATATTTGAAGGGTAACCCTTGGCAAAGGGAAGAAGGCCATGCACTTTGTTGTGCCTAACACTGCCAGGCTTGCCTTCTTGTAATTGAAAGAAACTCCCAGGCTGGAGAGGCAGGAGCTGATTGCATTCAATGCCTTCTGTAGCTTTACCTGGAAAGTACCCGAATCATGCAGTCATCCAGGTACAGGTAGCTGTGCATCTCTCCCCTGTAGCCCATGATGACGAAAAGTACAGTTTTGTACCTACCATAAATGTAGATGTTAGAGTGTATACCCTGCTGCAGTCATCACACTTGGGGTTATCCTGCAGTCAGGCGGTCCCGCAGTCGGCCCGAATTCCAAAGTCTTGGTCCGGCGTCGGTTGCTGTCGCTTCTTCCCTGACATCAGTGCACCAGGGGTATATAAGAGGCATCCAACGCCATTTTCTTGCCCCAGATGTCAGGTGCCCCCAATAGGTAGGCAAAATATATACATATATATATATATATATATATATATATATATATATATATATATATAAATATAAATACATATATCTATATAAAAATAAAACAATACCCTTAGGCACAAGCAAATACACCACAGAGGTAGCATAGGATAGAGTGGTAGAGAAGTTCAGCTAGTTCAGAGGGGATGGAGGGAGGGTAACCTGGACTGCAGCAGGGTATACACTCTAACATCTACATTTATGGTAGGTACAAAACTGTACCATGTTCATCGTGTTACCCTGCTGCAGTCATCACACTTGGGTAGAATCCCAAAGCTAAGGATGGGAGGTGGAGTCAAACAGGGTTAGAGGAGGCTAGAAGGCCCTGCAAAACTGCAGTGGCAAAGCCAGTTCTAGTCTTAGAGTAAAGTGGTAAGTGATGGTGTTTGGTGAAGGTGTGTACTGAACTCCAAGTTGCAGCTTCCAGAATATCCTTGGTAGGCACCCCCCTGAGGAAGGCTGTAGATGTAGCTGCTGCCCTGGTGGAGTGGGGCCTAATGCTAGCAGGAACTGGTTTTCCATGGTGGGTGTAGCAAAAACATATGCAATGTCCTATCCATTTGAAAATGGTCTGTTTTGAGATAGCCTTTCTTGTGATGCTGTAGCATAGGATACAAAAAGCTGGTCAGATTTTCTGAAAACCTTAGTTTTATCCAAGTACTAACGTAGCTGCCTGTGAATGTCCAAGGAATGCAGGAGTCTTTCTCCTTTGTTCTGCGGATTTGGAAAGAAGGTGGGTAAATGGATAGTTTGATTTAGAGCCACACTGGATATCACCTTAGGCATAAAGGAGGGGTTAGTTCGTAGAGAAACTCTGTCTTGATGAAAAATGAGGAAAGGCTCTACCGCCATAAGAGCCTGAAGCTCTGAGACTCTTCTGGCTGAAGTAATTGCTAGCAGCAGGGCAGTCTTTCATGATACAAACTTTAAGTCAGCTGAGAAAGCTGGCTCAAAAGGAGGTAGCGTAAGTTTTTCTAGAACAAAATTGACGTCCCAAGTTGGTGTTGGTGCTCTCCTGGGAGGCCTAATGTTTTTGGCCCCTCTGAGAAACTGCCTTAGAAGTGGATGTGAAAATAAGGGAGGATCTGTGTTGTAGTGAGCTGAAATAGCTGAGGCGTGGATTTTAATAGATGAAAAAGAAAGTCCTTTGTGTAACATCTCAGTTAAATATTGTAGAATCTGAGGTATGTCCGGCAGAAGGGTATTTTGGCCTTTAGCTTGGTTCCAGGCGCAAAACCTTTTCCATTTGTCTGAGTAGGCTTTCCTGGTGCTGGGCCTCCTGGCCTCCAGAATACCATCCATAACAGCTTGTGAAAGAGGAGCTGGCTGGTTGCTTACGAGATTTGCCATGCAGCCAAATTTAAGGTTTTGAGCTGGCTGTGTAGAATCTGACTGTCTTGCTGTGTGAGCAGATGAGAAATTTGTGGTAAAATCCATGGTGGGCCCTGGGCCATATTACTTAATAGTGGGTACCAGTGCTGGCGTGGCCAGTCTGGAGCAATGAGCATCATTTGGGGTCTCTCCATCCTGACTTTCAGCAGCACCTTTGTGAGAAGGGGCAATGGAGGGAAGACGTATACTGACAGCATTTTCCAACTGAATGAGAGTGCGTCCACTTTCCAAGCTTGATGGTGAAATGTCCTTGTGCAAAATTTTGTTAGCTGATAGTTTTGGGGGTTGGCAAACAGGTCTATGTCTGGGTGTCCCCATTTTTGAGTTATCATTGCAAATACTTGTGGATCCAGTTTCCACTCATGGGGATCCATGATGTTTCTGCTTAGGTCATCTGCCAATATGTTCTTTTTTCCTGGCAGGAATTGAGCTTGTAATTGTACTTGGTAAGCCAGTGCTGTGTTCCACAAGGTCATTGCTTGCCTGCATAGAGGGTAGGAGTGTGTACCCCCTTGTTTGTTTATGTACCACATTACTGTGGTGTTGTCTGTCCTTATTATAAGCTGTCCTGGATGTAAGAGGTCCTTGAAGGCTGTCAGGGCATTCTGTACGGCTAGCATTTCTTTTTGATTGATGTGTAGATTTCTTTGATCTGCAGTCCATATGCCTTGAATGCACCGTCCTGCCATGTGTGCCCCCAGGCATAGTCCGATGTATCTGTTGTCATAGTTTGCCTGGCTGGGGGTAAGGTGAAAGGCTGACCCTTGTTGAGGTGACATGCCTGTGACCACCATAGAAACTCCTGTTGAAGGCAGGGAATGAGAGGTATCATTGTTTCCAAGCTGTGGCTGTGTTGAGTCCATACGCTTTTTAAGTACCATTGTAATTTCCTCATATGCAGTTTTGCAAATGGTATTAGTAGTATGCAAGATGCCATAAAGCCCAAGGCCTGCAGAATTTTTCTTGCAGGGAGTTGGGTCTTTGTTGCCATTGTTTTGAAGTATTGAGTTAGCTGTAGTTGTTTTGTCTGGCGTCAGGTAAGCCATCTGGGCCATTGTCTTCAAGCTGGCACCCAGGAATGTCATATTTTGTGAGGGTACTAGTTTTGATTTCTTTTCGTTTACTGTGTACCCCAGGCAACTTAGAAGGTGTTTTACAAAAGCCAGATGATGTAAGAGTGCGTCCTTGCTTTCTGCTTGGATGAGGCAGTTGTCCAGGTATGGGTATATTTGAATTCCTCTTTGTCTGCAGTATGCAATTACTGGTGCCAGGCATTTTGTGAAGACCCTGGGTGCAGTAGATAAGCCAAAGGGCAGTGCAGAGAATTGGTAATGGGTTGAACCTGCAATGAAGTGGAGGTATCTTCTGCAATTTTGTCTGATAGGGACATGCAGGTATGCCTCCTTGAGGTCCAACGTTACTAGCCAAGCTTTCTTGCCCAACATGGGAAGAAGCTGCTGTAGTGTTAGCATCTTGAATTTGGGTACTTGCAAAAAGGTGTTTAGAATTGAAAGGTCCAGAATGGGTCTCCAAGCATTGCCTTTTCTGGGGACTAGAAAGAGCCTTGAGTAAAATCCTTGGCCTTGCTCCTGTGTAGGTACCAGTTGAATGGCTCTCGTGTCCATGAGAGCTGTAATTTGTTTTTGTGCCTCTGCCCATTGATTTTGTGGCAGGTTTGGCATGCCTTTTATCCTTGGCAAGGTGTGGAAATGGAATCTGTATCCTTGCGAGATAATGTCTAGCACCCATTTGTCCTTTGTGACGATGCGCCAGTTGTCTGCAAAAAGTGCTAATTTTCCTCCCAAGGGAGCTGCCAAGAAAGTTTTGCTTGGCAGTTTGAGGTTTAAGTCATTGTGTTTGCCTTCTAGTAGTTTGGGACCTGTCTTCTCCTCCCTTCTGTGTTGCAGTGCCCCATTAGTGAGGTTTGTAAGGGATTTGTGCTTGTCCTCTGCCCCTTGGGCGCCTGTATTTACCCCTCTGTGGCCTGTCAGAAGCTGGAAAGGACCAATTTTTTATTGGCCAATTTCTGCTGAAGCGTGGGGGCTGTACCTGTAAGAAATCTTTGACCGTCTGCATAGATTTTGCCTTATCCTCCATTTTCTTTAAAACCTCTTCTGCTTTAACCCCAAATAAGGCATCCTGCTGTAAGGCTGCATCTAGTAACTTTGCTTTAACATGATCAGGCAGAGTTTGTTCCTTTAACCAAGCATGCCTACGTATAATAACAGGCCCAGTAACAGCTGCTCTACAGGAAGCTTCCAAGGAATCAAATCCACATTATTAAAGTATGTTTGCCCACCTGTTCAGCTGCATGCAACAGATCCTGCATTTCCTTGAATTCAGACTGTTGAGCGTGCGTGCTCATCTTTTGTTTTATTTGAGACATTAGGAATTGCTAGTATTTAAGCATGTGAAATTGACAATTTAGTGCTCTCATAGCTAGAGTAGCTGAGGTGTAAACCTTCTTCCTCCACCTATCTAGTGCTCTGGAGTCCCTTTCAGAGGGTATAGGATTTTTGGCCATAGAAGCCTTAGCCCCTTTGCGACCCTGGGAGATTGTCTCTGGATCAGCAACAAGGCTTTTGAAAAGGAATTTGTGAGAGTCAGGCACTCTATAGTATCTATCTGGTTTGGCTGGAGCAGGAGGCAGAGAATCTGAATTTAGATTAGATTCTAAATAAACATCATCCACAATGTCTAAAACTGGGGGGATAGCAAATGGTCTGTGCTGGGGGAGTAAAAGAAACTCTCTGAGCCTTTTCTTTGAGGCGGAGTAGTCCTGACCTTCCCAGTGGAAATGTTCCTCATGGTATGTAAGGTTTCCCCAAAGGAATAGTCTTCAGGGGGAGAAGCTGAGGGAATGGAATCTTCAGCATCAGGATCTTCATAAGGGGGAAAGGAGTAATCCTGTTCCTTAGAGGAGCCTGAGGAAATGGACACGATCAGAGGAGGTATAATCCTCCTCTTGTCTAGGCCTTTTGTCGGGGGGGGGGGGACCCCTGATTAAAGAAATCAAATCTTCAGCCATTTTAAGCATCTGTTTCTTGGGCATGGGGCCTTGAACTGGAGACTGAAGTGCAGTCTTTTTTGATTTTAGAGGAGTCTTAAGCTTAGCATAAGATTTTATGGTGAGAGTAGTCGGTCTGAAGACACCTTCTGAAACCGAAGGTGTTTCTACAGCACCGGCTTCTCCTTCTGCAATGTCGTCGGTAGGGCCTAAAGAAAATGGCTGCGTCGGCCTAGAACTCTCTGCTAAAGAATCCGAAGCGGTCTGGGGTTCCGATTCTGCAGTAGCTAGGGGCTGTGTAGGCGCCTCACTGAAACCCGGAGGACCGGTGACCGGCCCAGCCGAGGCCTCTGAGTCTGGCTTGGATCTTGGCTGCCTGTCTTTATCTTTGCGTTTTTTATGCACGCCGGTAGTCGGTTGCTCCGACGGCATAGTGTAATTAAATTTCCTACCGAAGTAGTGTTGTGCGAAATCAAAGCGTCACTTTATAGTTCGCTTATTGAACCTAGCACAAAACCGACAACCAGTGACGTCGTGGTCTGGGCCTAGGCAAGGTATACAATAAGAATGAAAGTCCTTATGAGGTATTTGCTTCCCACAAGAAATGCAATTGTTAACTTTTTCTGACATCGGACTGAGGCAAGAAAAGGTTCCCCAATGGGGTACTTAGCTTTGAAGACTTCAGACTGAAACTCGATTTGAAAATCTCAGGTGTCGGCCGACCGGCACTTGCGAACTGCTTCTGCTTCGGGCACCGCACGGCAAGAAAGACTGAAGAAAATGGCGTCGGATGCCTCTTATATACCACTGGCGCACTGACGTCAGAGAAGAAGCGACAGCAACCGATGCCAGACCAAGACTCTGGAATTCAGGCCGACTGAGGGACCGCCTGATGGCAGGATAACCCCAAGTGTGATGACTGCAGCAGGGTAACACGGTGATCACTACAGCTAAACCATCAGATGAATAATGTGGGAGCAGTGGAAAGCTCAAAGGGCAAGAAGGTGAACTGGTAGTACTTGGATCCTACATGGAACCTCAGGAATTTCCTGCAGCCTTTGAAGATGGCACTATGAAGGCAAGTGCCCTATATGTCCAGAGTGACCATTATGGCTTCTGATAGCAGCAAAAAAAAATGGCAAAGGAACCAAGGCACTGGGAGCAAATAATCAGAGAGGGAAAGGTAATATAATGGGAATAGGCCAAGAATGTACTTGGACTGTAGGCTAGAGATGAACTTCCCTATCAAGGAATGATAGAGTATATACAAAGAGAAAGTGATCAGGGGATCCTAAGCAAAAGACCAGCACTAAGTGTTTAGTAAAATCTAGAACAGAAGCTACTGTTAAACAAGGGATAATCAGTAGAGCATATAAAACATTGCATGATAACTAGAAGAATCAATCAGAGAAGGTTGGAAAGAAATGGAAAGAGAGGTTGGATAAAGCAATTCACAAAGAAACAATGGGGATAGATGTATGACTCCCACATATGCAACAAAGTCTAGAAGATGTTCTTTGCTTGGAAGTGTTTACATAGGTATTTTTCTACCACAAGCAGATTCCAAAGAATTTTTCCTCAAGTAGATAGCAAATGTTGGAGGTGGAATGGGGAAGAAAGTGTAATGAGTTAGCAGAATTAAAAAAAATTCCCTGCAGATTACTCTATCAGAAATACCAGGGGAGCAAATTGGTATAACCAAGGAAATGATTTTTTGAGCTAGGATACAGAATGACAATTGCCTAGAGAAAGTAAGGCCTAAACCAGCTGTAACAGAAGTAATGAATATATTAACGGAGATACAACTGGAATCTTTAGAAAAGGGTAGGAGCAAACTATATAGAAAAATGGGAATTGTGGGAACAATACATACAGAGGAGGAATGATGTCTAAAAGAAGGCAGGATTTGAATGAGCTATGTAATGTTTGCCTGACAATGACCAGACAGATTAGTATTATGTTTGCAATTGAAAATATGTCAGTGTGGTTTATTTTCATTTATATGAACATCGGATGGCCTGTACCATAAGTGATAATTTAGTGAAAACGTTTCTTGTTTTTTAAAAAAGAAAATGGAAAGTTTTAGAATAAATTTATGCAGAAAAAATGGTTTAGAGGAAAAATGAGGTTTAAGAGAAGGCAGTCACTGAATAATATATATTACGTAATCTAAGCAATATTATATAAAACCATATAAAGGTAACTGTCACTTAATGTCCGGGAAAGATTCTATCCCATTGAACATTAAGTGATGAAGATGTTAAGCGAACACCATACACTTTACATTGTGCTACGCTTAATGTTTTCCTGCACAACATCTGACTGCATTTATGTCTGCTTAGCACAGTATGGACATACATGCGGTCGGACATTGTGCTGAAGGACGTTAAGCAAAGTACAGCAATATATAATGTATAATGCTTGCAAATGCAAACTTGTTGATATGGTTTGACTGCTTTTATACAAATGTAAGTTTGTCTAGATCACAAGTGATAATTCAATAAAGATGTTTAAAAAGGTATCTCAAAGAAGAAATAAAGCTATGAGCACATGATATATCTGCAACATTTACTTGTTTATTTCATTTTTATTAAATAAGTAGGCCTCACAAGGCCTAAGGACTTCTTAATGGAGGCCTGAAATGGTATTTACACCGACTAAAAGAAATCTTAACCATTACTCTGAGGAAACCTTTACTCTCGATCAGCACACCATAGGGTCTTTAATGGCAGTGTGAACTACCAACTCAAACAGACAGAGCCTTAGATTAAGATCTCTTCTGAAGGACAACTCACTAAGCGCACACATAGATTGCACTGCACTATTATTCTTAAGAACATGAATTCAGACTAGAGCAAGGACAGACACTATTGCCGTCATCTTCCCAGTAAATATGAGTGAACAGCAAACTGAGCTAACTTTATGTTCGACCCTGTCTGAATGTAACTCAAAGTTCTATGATTACTTGCCTACTACAAATTGAATTTTGTTAAAAAAATCAAGAACCTTCACAAAAATGTTAGCTTCGCCATAAGTAACAGCTTCAGCTACACACTAACATTACATTAGGAACCAAGATGCAGAGGGTCAAACATCTCCTTCCTAGATCCTTGCTGTACCTTTGTTATAATGCTGGAGTGGCAAGCTGCATTACTGCATGCATCACTTTCAAATGACACAAACATGATAATTTAGGCAGCATTTGTTATTTGCAGGGGTGCAGAGTAAAATTAAACCAAAAACTATTTTCCAAGACTTTATTACACAACACAGAACACAATTACATTGCACATACAATGGCATTTCTATCCTTCAAAGGCAATAATGCTCATTACTTTCATTAATTTAAAATTAAATCTGTCTGGAATTGGCTGCTCAATATTAGCCAGCGTTCATACTACAGAAGAAAGTCTAAATTGCCTGGATGTGGAAATGAAAAAGTCAAAACTTAATTGCCAGACAGAAATTAGTAATTTTATCATTTATTCATACCCCTTAGGCTGCATTGTATAGTGTTTAATTTCCATGCAAAAATGTCACAGTCCAATCATTGTTTTACATTTGATTAGCATTTATCACATTTTCCGGACACACTACAAAAAAATGCTTTTGGACATAAGCCAATATGATACTGTTTCTATGTAAAAGCACAAAAGTACTGGTTGCTTAACAAGAGTTGTAGATGAGTTTATAAAAGCTCTCCAAAATACTTGCTATGTAACACAAGGCCTAACAGAACTATTAAGCAGCATTACTAGATTTAAAAAAACGGCTTTTGGATCATACAGTTTTAAGTCTGTTCTCCCATCTACTTCATATGTTTCTGTAACAGTACGTACAGCAAGGAATAAGTAATACTGACATTTTTAAACAGTTTTGCACTCTAATTAGAGAGCTGCATGCAGGCAGCTTCTGCTACTGCACGGCCACTGTGAATCACAAACCTTGCAGCAGCAACGGCACCATGACATGCATCATTGGAACACAGATCCTTAAGCACGAAGGCTGACTTTGTGAAATCCAACTGAATGATACTCCTAGGATTAAATAATATAGTAAACCCTCAGTTAACCGAAACTCAAGCAACCGGAAAACAATATCGGAGAAATACAGTACAATTTTCATATGTTGCACTTTTTGTCTCCCCCCCCCCCCCGAAACATAATTTACATTTTAGAGTTTTAAAAAGGAAGGTAGGAATAAATTCTCTCTCCCCCCCAACCTGAGAACAAGTCAAACCAAACAAACAGTATAGGGTACAGTATTAGTCAGGCCTATTTTTAATAGTAACTCTCAAGCAACCAGAAACTACAGTTGTCCGGCATCTACCAAGCCTCATGAGTGCCGGTTAACTGACAGTTTACTGTACAATAAAGACTTCTAGCAAATGTAACGTTGGTAATAAAACTGTTTGCTAGACAGATTAGTAGAACTGTTCTTAAAATTGGTTAAAATGCTATGAGTAACCAAGTTATGGAAATATGGCTGTCTACTTTGGAAGGAAATTCAAGGCAAATTTTGGGTAGGTGCAAGGCCTGCTGCTGACTATCTCACCCACATCTTCCACCCCAGATGCTTGGTTGCTCGGTCTGATAAGTGAAAGGCTCCAAGTCCTCTCTCACATTGACTCAAATGTAAAGTTAATGCAACAGAGACTTCCAGGAGCTCAGAACAGGAAGTATTTTTGGACAGCCAATCAGCCAGCCATTGCTGAGGCTGTAGTAATTATGCTAGTGTGTATGCAGGTGATGTGTAAAATTGCTCGATTCCTGTAGACTACAGTAAACAGGAACATCATCGCATGAGCTATGTTCTTAGGGTATGATCTTTGGTTTCCTTGTTTTATTGATAATTACGTTTAATACATGGCTGTGAAAAAAACTGAACAGCACAAAGTATAATAGTTTAATGTTAACTTTTTAATTATGAATACCTTTTAATTTAGCTTGTTTTTTGGAGGAATGTGGATGTGAAATACACAATGTTGCATCACTACTGCTTGGTGCAAATGAGCTTTTAATGAGCTACTTCTCATTAATGCAGGGTTCAACTCCCTCAACCTTCTTTTGTTTACTATGCGAGCAGCACTGAAGAGGAACACTTGTTTGCAGTGAGCTGTCCCTGGCTGCTTGCAAAGTTATCAGGTGTCTTTTGAATTCCTGCATCCTTCACACAGCAGCTAATTGGATCATAAGTGTGTACTAGGCTAATGGCCGCAAGGGCCTTTTTAAGCCTCGCCATGTATCCCAAATCTCGGATACGTTCTGGTACCTTTAAGAAGTACAATATGCAAAGGCCAGGGAGATGAACCATTTACAGGCTGCCTGTGTCCATTACAAAACACAGGAGCCACACCAGGGATGAATTTCCTGTTCCCATCCAACTGTCTAAGTTACAATTTAATTGAGTTGGGGAGGAACTCTGTTTCACATGGATGAGGAGCCTGCTCCAGAGAAGGGGTAGCTTCTGGGATGCATACCTTTCTCTCCAGAATGTCCTATTTACATCACAAGCAAGGTTCAAGTCTTTAGAATAAGTAATTCTGGTGCAGTTTGTTTTGCTGATAGGCAAGAGATCCATCAGGGTGGGGTCCAGCAATGTCTTGTATGCCAGCCATAGATCTCTCCTCAACAGCTTGTAGGAGACAGAATACAGGGGGATAGGGCCTTGTTACGGTCTGTACAGGACATAGTTTTTACATACTGTATTCTTTTAGTGAGGACATCTGTGGATGTTCCAACTGTTGGATGTGCCTGTGGGGATTCTATGACTGCTCCTAATTTGTAATCAGCAAATTTAATCTGACAGAGGTCAGTGAAACTGGCCTTGACTTCGCAGAAGTAAATGACAAAAAGCAGTGGTTCCAAGACCGATCCTTGAGGGATTCTGCCTGTGACTGGCCTCTTTGTAAAGGTGAACTCCCGAATTCTAATGTCCTGGGTCCTATCTTTGAGCCAGCTGGCTATCCACTGGATGACATAAGGGATTACACCCAGCCTCCTGAGTTTGTCAATAATGCCCAAGTGTGGTATGGTGTCAAATGCCTTGACCAAGTCAAGATAGGCATTGTGAACCATTTTGCCCTCATCCATTGCTTTGGTGACCTTCTCAAAGAAGTGTCTGGAGGTTTCCTATGTTATTACTGATCATGTCCATGATGATTATTTCCATGGCTTTGCATACAAGACTAGTGAGACTTATGGGTATGTAGTTTCCAGGGTCAGTAGATGGCCCACCTTTGTGTAGAGGGATGACTGTAGCTGTTCTCCATTCATGAGGCACGAAGTCTGTTTAAAGGCTATGGTTAAATAGCAATTCCAGAGGGCCTGATAGGTCATGTTTCACGCTATTTAGAAGACATCCTGGGATATTGTCTGGGCGCGTTGGTGCAGTGTTCTTGGCCTTGCAAACAGCATTCAGAACTTGTTCCCTAGTGATAGTAGGTGGTGGTATATTTGACGGTATTTCCTGAGGGGAGGTAGAGGGGCAGAGAGGGGTAAAGTTACAACTGAATTTGTTGGCCAGCAGGTTGGCTATACCTTCTGGGTCAGTATAGGTGGCTCCATTAACAATGAGCCCTGCACATAATTGTGTATTGCATTTGAGGTTGTGGGCATAGCTAAAAGAATGCCTTGTGGTTTGCTCTTGGCCTGGGAGGCCAAAATTACTTCAAATGTGGCTTTGGTAGACTAATTGTACTGTGAGTTGTTAAGTTTGATGAGAGTACTTTTGTCCTACTATGTAATATGCCTTATACTTTTTGCCATGATTTTCTTCCTTCTGTTATACAGCCTACTGATGTTGTGATTCCACCAGGGTAGCCTTATTTTCTCAGATAGATCTGTACTTCTTTTTGGTGGGCACAGCTGCCTTTATGCAGCCATTTACATCCTTGTATATAGTTTCTGTGAACAGTTCCGCATAGGCAGCAGTGTTCTCAGGGTTTATGGGGGCTTGAAATTTTGTCAGGTTACCACCTAATAGTAGGAAGTTTTCCTTACAGTAGTTTCTGAACAGTCTAAGGTTAGCGGGAGTTCTGTCTTTTATTTTTACCTCAAAGGAAGCCATTTTGTGGTCTGAACATACAAGAGAAGAGACTACACTGGGGGTGTGCAGCACTCTCCCACATAAGTGAGGACCAATTCCAGTATGTTTGCACCCCTAGTCGGACTACTGACAATCTGGTCCAGGGAATTTTTGTTTACAAAATCCAGGAATATCTGAGCTTGCACGTTTGGTGTCATATACAAGTCCCAGTTAACAGTGAAGTAATTAAAGTCACCCATGAATATTGTACCGGGTTAAATAGTGAGTGTTTCCAATATATTTAAATACATGTTACGGATTTTTGGGGTCATAAAGGGGGACATGTAGTGTAGGTGTAACCAAGAAAATGATTTTTTGAGCTGGGATACATGATTTGAATTGCCTAGACATAGTAAGGCCTTCCTAAGTTTAATTCTGGTGGCTGCCAAAAAGGAAGTGCTACAAGATGGAAATGAAATTCTATACCAACTGTATTTGAAGTACTGAATATTGTAAATGAAATGAAATGGAAGCTTTAGAAAAGGGTAGGAGCAAATTACACATACAAAATGGAAATTGTTGGGAATAATACATGCAGAATAATGTTTTGGAGGAGGAATGAGATTTAAGGGAAAGCAGGAATTTATGCAATGTTGGATTGATAGATGCATAATGTTTGTAACTAGGAATATGTTAATATGGTTTGTTTTCATTTAAATAAATGTATGCTTGCTAGTGTCTTGAGTGATAATTCAAGAAAGGTGCTAAAAAAAGTAATGCAGAAATGTTCAGACCATTGTTCAATTAGGTTCTCTTCACACTTTGAGCAACTATTCAGATGATGTCTTCGTGTTCCTCTTCATGTATGTCCCACCTTCCAATAGCCTCTCTCTCTCCCCTCACTTTCTCATCGTACCTCCTTTACCTTTGTTCTCCCTCCCTTTCTTTTCTCAGGCTCCTTTATTGCACCTTCTCTCAACTTGAATCCATACCCTGATCATGGTGGCATGCTTTCAATACCTACAGGTGCTTCCTACTTGCTGTTTTCTACATAACTGTATAGAATTCATTTATAATGCTTAGAAAATCTTCTTTGTACAGTGCAGAATGTATGTTTAATTCTTTCTAACATCACCATACTGTTGAGATTTTAATTTCAAATGCTATAAATGCATGTCTGTAATGCATTTGCGTATGCTCTGTACACTGGAATGTTTTGCTCAAATTGACTGAAATGCACTTCTGCATGCTTTTATTCTAGACAGCTATTCTCCCAATGCCTCCGCTGAAAATAAATCATTCCGAGCTAGAACTTCATGAGTAACAAATTAAATGCAAATTCTGCTGAGAATCTCTGCCCATGAACTCCTTACCAGTTCATAAGTGTTCAGTTTAGTTACTCCACCGAGCAACCTATACATAGTCTTTCATATATTTCTCCTTCACAGGAAGTTTAGTGACTACTTCACAAACCACAGAAAATCTTATGTAAGAACAATACTGAGCAAGCAATCAAAAGGACCATAAGATTCCAAGTTATATACAACTTTAAGCAGACGCACACAAGTTCTTGCCTCCTAGTTAAAAGTGCTCGCTTCCCAAACTCAGCAGGGCCATACACAATAACCATGTTGTAAACATATGTCTATCCCTTCCCATCAATGAGACTAGCCTTAAATGTAGAGTAGTAATTTCACATGTAATGGTCATTTACTCTACAGTCTAGAACTGTATTGAGTTAGGAAACCCTATCCCTCCAGTGAGTCTCGTTTATTTGTTAGTGTCCCTCCAAGTGCAGACGTTTGGACAGCCACTGGTTTCAAGAAGAAATAGGAGGAAATCAAACAGGACTGGACCTTTCTTGCCTCAAAAACCAAGATACAGGTTACCTTGAAGCAGCTTGTAGGCTACTGACTATAAGCGTAGTCATATTAATCTATTGGGAGAGTTGAAGGATAAAGCCCTTCATTTTCATAGTTAGAAATCCTCGGGGTCATTCCAGTTGAGTGTTATACTTAGAATTATACATACTAAAGGGGCACTACATTCAATGGCAGTTCTGACAAAGGAAAACTGCAGTAGTAGGATTACACCTTTAGATTTTGAAGATACTTTCTTGGAAATTAATAATGCAAGACAGAAGGATTTCCTGACCATGCTGGAAACATGACAACCAAATTCGAAAGAGGAGAGCACATAAGTACCAAGGTCTCTCTTGACTGCATCTTAAGAGGAGCACCATTTATAACACAGGGTGGGAGCATCTTTTTTTGCTGAATTAGGCTGCACTTTTTTGCATTTAGGTTGAGATTTTTTTCAGTACACCGGATGTATGCATATCTCAGCCATTGCTGAAGCCATTTATCAGAAGATGAACATGCAAAATTGCCCTGCTTGCACTCATCAGTAAGCTTGGTCAGCCACACTTCTGGGGTACCAATTTGAATGTCTAAAAAAATAAATGCCAAACAGAAGAGGGCCAAGCACTGATCCCTGCGGTAAGGCACCATTTACAATTTTAAGCACGGAGAAGGTACCAGCAACTATCATAACTTGGGATCTGTTGGATAGACAATTTGTAATACAGCAGACATTAAGGTTTACATTAAGTCTGTCTAAATTTTCAATAATGCTAGTATGGGTGATCATGTCAAAAACGTGGCAGGTGAAGATAAGCAGCATGCAGTAAATGACCACTATTAATAGCCTCTGTAACCTTTTCAAAGAAGCTTTCAGGAGACAGGACTTGTCCTTTGAAACCACAAACTGACAAGGTCTCGGATCAGTTAAGCTGTTTATGAATGCAGAAATGAGTTCTGCTACAATACTTTTCATGGCTTTGAATACAAGTTAGGTAAGGCTGATAGTGTTGTAATTACCAGGGTCTGCAAAGAGAACACCCTTGTGCAGTGGAGTTAGTAGCTGTTCTTCAGATATCAGGCATAAACCCTGCAGATAAGCTGAGGTTGAACAGTTGAAGTAGAAATTCGGACAGTGCATACCTAGCCAGCCTGCTGACTGTGGAGTCTGTATGGCTATCTAATGAGTCACCCAGAGCCATAACTAAGGCAGGCCAAAAGGGGCTACTGCCCTGGGCACACTGTTAGTACTCAAACTCAGTAGATACGTACTTACACTGTGGGAGTGAGTATTGACAGTGATTTACAAAGCTGTGAGGACATAGCTGCTTCATAAAGGAATGAAGATACTACTTTTGCAGTCATGGCTGATGCAATGAGTACATGACAGTAACTGAGCAAGCTGGATAAGATTCTGGAGTCACATATGATTAAAACATTTCGTTGTGGAGGTGAAGCCTTAGTGGGCCTTGTGGACTTGGGCCTGATTTCTCAGTGATTTTTGTGTGAACTGTGTGGATTTGCAGCATGTGAGTGGAGGAGGAGCAGGTCTTGCCTGCTGGAAGCTAAGATCTTTAAAATGTGTTCCTGGAAGTTTTGGTATTTTTTTTCTTATACAGCCTCACCATAAATTATGGGCTACCAGTACATTATGAATGATGTGATGTTCTGGAAGTATGATGATTACCAATAGTGGGGGTTGGTTCCATGTTTCTTAACTATTACATTTCTCACAGGGAGCATTATCAATTGCTACAAGCAGTGAACAGTCTAAGAATAAAGTTGTACTTATACTGCCCTTAGCACACCTAATGTGATCAGTCTAGCCACAAATGGGGTGAAAGCAGATGTTGAGAGTGCAGGACTAGAGCTGATTGTAGTATCTGGGAGTTGGAGGAAGACTACTATAGCAGACCCTGAAGATGTACAGATAAACTTTCTAGGGCTATACTCTGAAGTTAAATTAGATGGTAGCTAATCTAGCAGTACTTATTAAAAAGTCTGACTTAGGTTTGCCAAGAATGATGAATAATGGGGATGTACTGGCCCTTTTCACCACTGACTGCTAGAGACACCTGACATGATAAAATGAGGGTGAAATGAGATATCTCATTTGGTGCTCTGTCACTGCTACAAGGCACCTCCAACAGAGAAAGAGAAATTTCACATAAGGATTTCCAAAGGCTGGTAGAACAAAACAGAGGAACCAGAGAAGCAGCCAGCTCTGAAGTGACAGCAAGGATACAACTTGCAGTGGACCAATGCAATTAAATTAGTATCTTGCAGTAATACAGGCGTTTTATGCCCGTCTGACTGATCCCAGCAAAGTGATCTACACTGATGCTGGTTGTGTGACAGAACGAGATAATTCTGAAACCTTAAAGCCAAACAGCTCTTGGAAAATGTCAGTGTTAAAACTGCTGCAGTATTAACTACTTTTGAAGCAGAAGCAAAACACATTCCTTAAGCTGATCCAGTAACACCTTACACAGTAGCTGTGAAAGCTGACTTGCAAAATGCTGGTGTAGTCTGTTAGGGCCTGACCTTCACAAAACCAGATAACAGCATCATAACACTGTATCTTTTGATGCATTCTCTCCATTCCCATCACTGTTGGATTATTTGGGTATTGTGTTTAGAAGGAGGGAGGAAGGAGTAAAATACAGTTGCGTACACTTACCATAAATGTAAATGTTAGAGTGTATTCACTGTTGCAGTCATTACATTTGGGTAATCTGCTGGCAGGCTGCCCTCAAATGGCCTGAATTCCAAAAGTCTTGGATCCTGCGGCGGTTGCTGTTTTCTCTTCCATGACGTCAGGTCGTCAGGGATATAAAACATGCAGCAGACACCATTTTCTTTAGTTTTTCTTGCCCCCGATGTTAGGTGCCCTCAAAAAGGTAGCAAGAATATATATTTATACACATACATGCAATAATATAAACTTTACCTTCATCTACAAGCAAATACACCACATAGGTTGTAGAAGATAGAGAAGGAAAGATAAACTTCAGAATGACAGGGGGATGGCGGGTGGGTAACCTGGACTGCAACAGTGAATACACTCGAACATCTACATTTATGGTAAGTGTACACAACTGTACTATCTTCTTCGTGTTTCACTGTTGCAGTCATTACATTTGGGTAGAATCCCAAAGCTATGGTTGGGGTCTGGAGCTAAACAGCATTAGGTGCGGCTATAAGGCCCTGCAGTACTGCAGTGGCAAAGCCTGCCCTGGACTTGGAGTAGAGGCGCAAATGTTAATGCTTTGTAAATGTGTGAACAGAACTCCAAGTAGCAGCCTCTAGAATGTCTTTGGTTGGTACTCCTCTGAGAAAGGCTGCTGAAGTAGCTGCAGCTCTGGTGGAATGAGACCTAATGCCCTTGGGCATAGGTTTACCATGGTGTAAGTTACAGAAATGGATGCAGTTGCTTATTCACTTTGAAATTGTCTGCTTTCCTTTCCTTTCCTTCTGATCCTGCAGTATATGACACTAGTAATTTTTCAGTTTTTCTTGGAGCTTTTGTCCTGCTCAAGTAGAATCTTAGCTGTCTGTGTACGGCCAAGGAATGCAGAATTCTCTCCCCCTTGTTCTGCGGATTTGGATAAAAAGTCGGCAGATGAATTCTTTGGTTAAGAGCCACACTGGAAACCACCTTAGGCATAAAAGTAGGATTTGTCCTCAGAGGCACCCTGTTTGGGTAAAATATGATAAAAGGCTCTACAGCCATGAGTGCCTGTAGCTCTGAAACTCTTCTTGCTGAAGTAATTGCTAGTAGCAGAGCCATTTTCCATGATAAGAACTTTAGACCAGCGGTAGCAGCTGGTTCAAATGGAGGCAGGGTGAGCTTTTCCAACACATAATTGAGGTCCCATGCAGGTAATGGTGATCTTCTAGGAGGCCTTAAATTTTTGGCTCCTCTTTAGTAAAGGATGAGAAAAGATTGGTGGCTCTGTATTGTAATGAGCCGAAATGGCAGAGGCATGGATTTTGATTGATGAGAAAGATAAGCCTTTGTCAAGCATCTCAGTTAAGTATTGTAATATCTGAGGAATATTTGGTTTGCTGCATCAGTTCCTTGTGCTTGATTCCAAGCACAGAATCTCTTCCATTTGTCAGCATAAGAATTTCAAATACTAGGCCTTCTGGCTTCCAAAATGACATCCATCACAGCTTTACTGAGAGGTGTTGTTTGTATGACTACATGATTAGCCATGCTGACAGGTTCAGAGTCTGTAGTTGATTGTGTAGGATCTGATTGTTTTGCTGGGACAGTAGTTGTGGTCTTTGAGGCAAGGTCCAAGCTGGGTATTGAGACAAGTTCCTTAGGATTGGGTACCAGTATTGGTGGGACCAGTCCGGGGCAATTAATATCATCTTTGGCTTCTCTTGTCTGACTTTTAAGAGGACCTTGGGTAGAAGAGGCAGAGGAGGAAAGGCATAAACTAATAGGTTTCTCCAACTGAAGGATAGGGCGTCCACTTTCCATGCTTGTCTGTGATAAGTCCTTGTGCAGAATCTTTTCAATTGATAATTTTGAGGAGAGGCAAATAGATCTATGTCTGGGCTCTCCCATTTCTCTGTTATCATGCTGAAGACTTGTGCATTTAGTTTCCACTCGTGAGGATCCATAAGGTTTCTGCTTAAATCGTCTGCCAGAGTGTTTTGTTTTCTGGCAGGAATTGAACTTGAAGATGTATTTGGTAGGTCAAAGCTGTGTCCCACAGTGCCATGGCTAATCTGCAAAGGGGGTACGAGTGTGTGTCCCCTTGCTTGTTTATATACCACATGACTGTGGTGTTGTCGGTCTTTATCAGTAATTGTCCTGGGTGAAGTAAGTCCTTGAAGGCTGTTAGGGCATTTTGAACAGCTAGCATTCTCTGTATTTGTTTTGGTGTCCATAAGCCCTGAATGCATCTTCCTGCCATGTGGGCCCCGCAGGCATAATCTGATGCATCTGTTGTTATGGTGTGGCTGGCAGGGGGTAGAGAGAAGGGCAGTCCATTGTTTTGGTGACATGCCTTTGCCCAACATAGAAATCCCTGTTGCAGGCAGGGAATGAGAGAAATCACTGTTTCCAGACTGTGTGAATGTTGACTTCATAAACATTTTAGGTACCATTGAAGTTTCTTCATATGCAGTCTTGCATATGGAATTAGTAGGTTGCAGGATGCCATGAAGCCCAGAGCCTGCAGAATTTGCCTTGCAGAAGACTGGGTTTTTGTTGCCATCAATTTGAAGTAAGCAGTCAGTTGCCTTTGCTTGTCTGGCGTGAGGTAAGCCATCTGGGCAGTTGTATCCAAGCTTGCACCCAGGAATGTTATGTTTTGAGAGGGTACCAGTTGTGATTTCTTTTCATTTATTGTGTACCCTAGGGCATGTTAGAAGCCTTTTCACAAATGCCAGGTGTCGAAAAAGTGTGTCCCTGTTCTCTGCTTGAATAAGACAGTTGTCCAAGTAGGGATAAATCTGTATACTTCTTTGTCTGCAAAATGCTGCCAGGCACTTTGTAAAGACCCTGGGTGCAGTAGATAAGCCAAAGGGCAGTGCAGAGAATAGGTAATGCATTACGCCAGCCTTGAATCTGAGGTATCTTCTGCATGATTGTCTTATTGGGACATGCAGGTATGCCTCTTTGAGGTCTAAAGTCACCAGCCATGCATTCTTGCCCAGCATGGGCAGAAGCTGCTGCAAAGTCAGCATTTTGAATTTTGGAATGTCCAGGTATGTGTTCAAAATCGATAAATCCAGTATTGGCCACCAGGCCTTGTCCTTTCTGGGTACCAAGAACAGTCTTGAGTAAAAACCTTGTCCTTTTTCTTGTTCTGATACTGTGTGAATGGCCCCCATATCCATGAGGGACATAACCTGTTTCTGTGCCTCTGCCCATTGATTTTTTGGCAGATCTGGCCAACCATTTGCCAGTGTGTGGAAATGGAATCTGTATCCCTGTGATACGATGTTTAGTACCCACTTGTCCTGAGTTATTAACTGCCATTTTTGAGTAAAAAGTGCTAATTTTCCCCCTATTGGTGCTGCCAAAAGATAAGTGCTTGGTGTGGGCAGAGGGAATTCATTGGAATTGCTTTCTGTAGGTTTGCGCTTTATCTCCTCCAGATTTGGAGGTGGAAGTGCCCCATTGCTTTGACCTGTATGAATCTTGCGCCTGGTATCTGGAACCCTTAGGGCGTCTGGATTTGCCCCTTTGAGCTTTGTCTGACACAGGAAAGGACCAATTTTTTGTAGGTCAGTGTCTACTGAATCTTGGTGGCTGCACTTGTAGGAAGTCTGACAGTTTGCATAGACTTAGCTTTGTCTTCCATTTTCTTTAAAACCTCTTCTGCCTTAATACCAAACAGAGAATCATGCTGTAAAGGTGCATCTAGCAATTTAGCTTTAACATGGTCACGCAAGTTTTGTTCCTTTAACTAGGCATGCCTCCTAATCACAGATCCAGTAACTGCGGTCCTGCAGGAGGCCTCTAAGGAATCAAAACCACATTGCAAAGTATGCTTTTCAACTTGTTCAGCTGCATGCAATAATTCCTGCAATTCTTTATTTTCTGCACATTCTGAAATCAACATAATTTTCTGTTTCAGCAATTCCATAACATGTTGTTGGTGCTTAAGCATATGAAATTGACAGTTTAAGGCCCTGACTGCCAAGGTTGCAGATGTGTAAACCTTTTTTTCCATCTGTCTAGTGCCCTTGAATCTCTGTCAGAGGGGGTAGGATTTTTTGCTGTTGAGGCCTTAAGTCCCTTTGGACCCTGTGAAAGAGTTTCAGGATCAGCAGCAGGGTTTCTAAATAAAAATTTATGTGAGTCAGGGACCCTGTAATCTCTGCCAGGCTTACTGGGAGCTGGAGGTAAGAAGTCAGGGGTCAAGCTTGACTCCGAAAAAGTACAGTTTTGTACCTACCATAAATGTAGATGTTAGAGTGTCTTCACTGCTGCAGTCATTACACTTGGGCTATCCTGCCATCAGGCGGTCCCGCAGTCGGCCAGAGTTCCAAAGTCTTGGTCCGGCATCAGTTGCTGTCGCCTCCTCCCTGACGTCAGTGCGTCAGGGGTATATAAGAAGCAGCCGACGCCATTTTCTTAAGTTTTTCTTGCCCCAGATGTCAGGTGCCCCCAAAAAGGATAGGCAATACATATTGCTTGCAAAACATATAATAAGGTAAAAACAAAACCTGCAGCAACCAGCAAATACACCACATAGGTATAATAGTGTAGAAAGGCATAGATAAGACCCAGCTAAGAAAGAGGGGATGGCGGGTGGGTAACCAGGACTGCAGCAGTGAAGACACTCGAACATCTACATTTATGGTAGGTACAAAACTGTACTATGTTCATCGTGTTTCACTGCTGCAGTCATTACAATTGGGTTGAATCCCAAAGCTGAGTCAGGGTGGCCGTTTCTATTGCGGATTTGGTGTGGCTATAAGGCCCTGCAGCACTGTAGTGGCAAAGCCAGCTCTAGATCTAGAGTAAAGAGGCAAGTGGTAGTGCTTGGTAAATGTGTGCACTGAACTCCAAGTTGCAACTTCCAAAATGTCTTTGGTAGGTACTCCTCTAAGGTAGGCAGTAGAAGCAGCAGTTGCCCTGGTGGAATGTGGCCTAATGTTTGACGGTACAGGTTTCCCATGCTGTGTGCAGCAGAACCGGATACAGTGACCTATCCACTTTGAAATGGTCTGCTTTGAAATAGCCTTTCCCTGTGATCCTGCAGCATATGATACAAACAATTGTTCAGTTTTTTTTCTGAAAGCTTTTGTTTTGTCCAAGTAGAAGCGCAATTGCCTGTGTATGTCCAAGGAATGTAGAAGTCTCTCCCCTTTATTCTGGGGATTTGGATAAAATGTTGGCAAGTGAATAGTTTGGTTAAGAGCCACACTGGATACCACCTTAGGCATAAATTTAGGGTTTGTTTTTAAAGAAACTCTGTCTTGGTGGAAAATGATGAAAGGCTCCACTGCCATTAGTGCCTGTAGTTCTGAGACTCTTTGTGCTGAGGTTATTGCCAGAAGCAGAGCAGTTTTCCATGATATATATTTTAACTCTGCTGAATTGGCTGGTTCAAAAGGAGGCAAAGTGAGCTTTTCCAAAACGAAATTGAGGTCCCAAGTTGGTGTTGGTGCTCTCCGGGGCAGTCTAATGTTTTTAGCCCCTCTGAGGTACTGCTTTAGCAATGGGAGAGAAAATAGGAGGATCTGTGTTGTAATGAGCCGAGATGGCAGAAGTGTGAATCTTAATGGATGAGAAGGATAGTCCTTTGTCCAGCATCTCAATTAAGTACTGTACTATCTGAGGAATGTTAGGGACAAGAGGATCAAGGTTCTGAGCCTGGTTCCAGGCACAGAATCTCTTCCACTTTTCTGAATAAGATTTCATATTACTAGGCCTCCTGTCCTCCAAAATGACATCCATAACAGCTTTAGAGAGAGAAGTTGTCTGTTTGGCAAATTAATCTGCCATGCAGCCAGGTTTAAGGTTTTGAGCTGTCTGTGCAGTATCTGATTGTTTTGCTGAGTCAGAAGGTGTGGAATTTGAGGCAAAATCCAAGGTGGGCCTTGAGCTAAGTTCTTTAAGATTGGGTACCAATGCTGGCGTGGCCAGTCTGGAGCAATCAGAATCATCTGTGGTTTTTCTTGTCTGGCTTTGAGCAATCAGAATCATCTGTGTTTTTTCTTGTCTGGCTTTTAGGAGTACCTTTGAAAGGAGAAGGAGAGGTGGGAAGGCATAAACATTTAGGCTTTTCCAGCTGAACAAAAGAGCATCCAGTTTCCATGCTTGTGTGTGATAAGTCCTTGTGTAGAATTTTTGTAGTTGGTAATTCAGTGGTGAGGCAAAAAGATCCTATGTCCGGGCACCCCCATTTTTGCATTACCATGCTGAAGACTTGTGGATTTAATTTCCACTCGTGAGGATCCATGATGTTTCTGCTTAAGTCATCTGCCAGAGTGTTTTTCTTTCCTGGCAGGAATTGTGCTTGCAGATGAACTTGATAGGTTAGAGCCATGTTCCACAAGGTCATGGCTTGTCTGCATAGGGGGTAAGAATGAGTGACCCCTTGTTTGTTTATGTACCACATTACTGTGGTGTTGTCCGTCTTTAATAGTAACTGTCCTGGATGCAGAAGATCCTTAAAAGCTGTAAGGGCATTTAGTACAGCCAACATCTCTTTTTGATTGATGTGAAGATGCATTTGGTCTGTGGTCCATTTGCCCTGAATACATTTTCCTGCCATGTGTGCTCCCCAGGCGTAATCCGAAGTGTCTGTAGTTATAGTCTGCCTGGCTGTGGGAGGTGACATGCCTGTGCCCACCATCGAAACTCCTGTTGTAGGCAGGGAATTAATGGTATTACTGTCTCCAAGCTGTGAGAATGTTGAGACCAAACACTTTTTAGGTACCAGTGTAATTTCCTCATATGCAGTCTTGCATATGGAATTAGTAGTATGCAGGATGCCATGAATCCCAAGGCCTGCAGAATTTTTCTTGCAGGGAGTTGGGACTTTGTTGTAATCAATTGAAAATACTGAGTCAGTTGTCCTTGTTTGTCTGGCGTGAGATAACCCATCTGGGGCCATTGTATTTAAGCTGGCACCCAGGAATATTATCTCTTGTGAGGGCACTAGTTTTGATTTCTTTTCGTTTACTGTGTACCCTAGGCAACTTAATCTTTTTATGAACGCCAGATGCTGTAGAAGAATGTCCTTGCTCTCTGCTTGAATCAGGCAGTTGGTCCAGATATGGATATATTTGAATTCCTTTTTGTCTGCAAAATGCAATTACTGCTGCCAGGCACTTGGTAAAGACCCTGGGCGCAGTAGATAAGCCACAGGGCAGTGCAGAGAATTGGTAGTGCATTGAACCAGCTATGAATCTGAGGTATCTTCTGCAATTTTGTCTGATAGGGATATGCAGGTATGCCTCTTTGAGGTCCAAAGTAACAAGCCAAGCTTTCTTGCCCAACATGGGAAGAAGCTGCTGTAGTGTCAGCATTTTGAATTTCGGAACATCCAGGTAAGTATTTAGAGTGCAAAGGTCTAGAATGGGTCTCCAGGCTTTGTCCTTTCTGGGTACCAGGAAGAGTCTTGAGTAAAAACCTTGTCCTTTTTCCTGCTGTGGTACTTTTTGACTAGCTCTCATGTCCATGAGGGCTGTAATTTGTTTTTGTGCCTCTGCTCATTGATTTTGTGGCAGGTCTGGCATTCCTTGTAGCCTTGGAAAAGTGTGAAAGTGGAACCTGTAACCTTGAGACACAATATTCAGCACCCATTTGTCTTGGGTGATTGCTTGCCAGTTTTGAGAAAAAAGTGCTAGTTTCCCCCCTAAGGGAGCTGCCAAAAGGGAAGAGTTTGGCATTGGAAGGGGGAAGTCATTGGGCCTGTTTCCTGTAAGGTTGTGACTTGTCCTCACCTCCGTTTGGGGTTGAAGCACCCCACTGTCGGGGTCTGTAAGAGCCTTGTGGCTGAGATCTGCCTCTTAGACGTCTGTATCTGCCTCTTTGTGGCCTGTCTGACACTGGAAAGGACCAATTCTTTGTAGGCCAATTTCTGCTAAATCGTGGTGGCTGTACCTGTAAGGAATCCTTCACCGTTTGCATAGATTTTGCCTTATCCTCCATTTTCTTTAATACCTCTTCTGCCTTAATACCAAATAAATTATCTTGCTGCAAAGGAGCATCCAATAATTTTGCCTTAACATGATCTGGTAAACTTTGTTCTTTCAACCAAGCATGCCTTTGAATCACAGATCCTGTAACTGCTGCTCTACAAGAAGCTTCTAATGAATCAAGACCACATTGCAAAGTATGCTTTGCCACTTGTTCAGCTGCATGCAATAAATCCTGCATTTCCTTATAGTCAGGTTGTTCTGCATTTGTATTCATTTTCTGTTTTAATTGAGACAGTAAATACTCTTGATATTTAAGTATGTGAAACTGGCAATTTAGAGCCCTCACTGCTAAAGCTGCAGAGGTGTAAACTTTTTCCCCCATCTGTCTAATGCTCTAGAGTCCCTATCCAAGGGGACTGGATTTTTAGCCGTGGAAGCCTTTACTCCCTTGGGACCCTGGGAAATAGTTTCTGGGTCAGCAACAGGGTTTTTATAAAGAAATATGTGAGAGTCAGGGACTCTGTAGTACCTGTCTGGCTTAACTGGAGCTGGGTGTAAAGAATCAGGATTTAAACTAGATTCAGAGAACACATCATCCACAATGTCCAACACTGGCGGAATAGCTAGGGGCCTGTGCTGAGACAATAAAAGAAAATCTCTGAGCCTTTTCTTGGATTCTGAGTAATCCTGGCCTTCCCAATGGAAATGCTCCCTCATGGTATGTAAAGTTTCCCCAAAAGAGTAATCCTCAGGATCCCCACAAGAGTAATCCTCAGGAGGAGAGGCTGAAGGAATTGATTCTTCAGCATCAGAATTCTCATTGGGGGGGGGGGGGGGTAAAGAATATCCCTGGTCTGAAGAGGATTCAGAATATATAGAAACCTGGTCAGAGGAATCATAATCTGTATCCTGCCTAGGCCTTTTATTAGGAGGGGGATGGGAACCCCTGATCAGAGTTATCAAGTCTTCTGCCATTTTGAGCATCTGTTTATTAGGCATGGAGGCCTGTCCAGGTGGATGCTGTACTTGCTTCTTTGTCTTTAATGTAGGTTTAGTCTTGGCTGTTTTTGCAATGGTAAGTTGAGTAGGCCTGAAAACATCCTCAGAAGCCGATGCCTGCTCAGCGGCACCAGACCCATCTGAAGGGTTAATCTCCGTTGGCCCAACACCTTGATTATCCAGAGGCCTAGGCACCTCCACGTGGGAGTCTGTCGCGGCCTGTGGTTCTGAGGTAGCAGGAGTCAGGGGCTACAAAAGCACCTCACTGAAAACCAGCGACTGCCCTAGAAGAGGCTTCGTCGTCAGTTTTGGGCCTCGGATGCCTGTCCTTATTCTTTATCTTTGCGTTTTTTGTGCATTCCGGTCGTCGGTTGTTCTGATGGCATTGTATAATTAAATCTTTGGCCAAAGTAATGGCGAGCAAAATCAAACCGATGTTTAATAGTGCATTTGTTAAATCTAGCACAAAACCGACAACTAGTGACGTTGTGATCTGGGCCTAGGCATGGAATACAGTAAGAATGAAAATCCTTATGAGGTATTTGCTTCCCACAAGAAATACAATTATTAATTTTTACTGACATCGGTCTGATGCAAGAAAAAGTTTCCCCAACGGGGTACTTAGCTTTATTGAAGACTCCAGTTCTGAAATCGAATTTTGAAATCTCAGGAGTCGGCCGACCGGCAATTGCGAACTGCTTTTGCTGTGGGCACCGTGCGGCAAGAAAGACTGAAGAAAATGACGTCGGCTGCTTCTTGTATACCCCTGACGCACTGACGTCGGGGAGGAGGCGACAGCAACCGATGCCGGACCAAGACTTTGGAACTCTGGCCGACTGCGGGACCGTCTGACGGCAGGATAACCCAAGTGTAATGACTGCAGCAGTGAAACACGACGAACATCACATCATCCACAATGTCTAAAACAGGGGGAATGGCTAAAGGCTTGTGCTGAGGGAGAAGAAGGAAATCCCTGAGCCTCTTTTTTGATTCTGAGAAGTCTTGACTCTCCCAGTGAAAATGCTTCCTCAAAGTATGCAAATTTTCTCCAAATGAATAATCATCAGGAGGAGATGCAGATGGAATAGACTCCTCAGTATCAGAATCCTCATAGGGAGGTATAGATAATTCCTGATCAGAAGAGGAATCAGAAGAAATAGAAACCTGATCCGAAGGTTCATAATCAGTGTCTTGCCTAGGCCTCTTATCTGGAGGGGGATGGGTACCCCTGATCAAGGTAATAATGTCTTCAGCCATTTTGATAATCTGTTTTTTTAGGCATAGATGCCTGTGCACATGGCTCATGCGTCAGTTTTTTAGTTTTAGAAGTTGCTTTTGTCTTTGGTTTTGCAGCTGTCATTGGTTTGATATACAAATGGTGAGGTCTGAATACACCCTCAGAAGCCGGTGCCTGCTCAGTGGCTTCGGACCCATCCGAGGGAGATGCATCCGTCGGTCCAGTACCTTGAGTATCTTGCGGCATGCCGGACTCTACATTGGTGTCAGTAGAGGCCTGCGACTCGAAGGTGGCGGGTATTCAGGGGCTGCAAAAGCATCTCACTGAGTACCGGCGAACCAGCGACTGGCTTAGGAGAAGCTTTGTCATCGGTTTTGGATCTCGACTGCCTTTCTCTGTCCTTTTCTTTGCGTTTTTTATGTACTCCAGTAGTCGGATTGCTATCAGACGACATTTCTGGGTAGTTAAATCTGTTTCCAAAATACTTTGATGCAAAAATATACCAACGCTTAATAGTGCGTTGGTTAAATCTAGCACAAAACCGACAGCCAGGCACGTTGTGATCAGGGCCTAGGCAAGGAATACAGTATAAATGGAAATCTTTATGAGGTATTTGCTTCCCATAAGTACTACAATTAACTTTTTCTGACATCGGTAAAAAGCAAGAAAAAAAAAAGTTTCCCCAATGGGGTACATAGCTTCAGTGAAGACTTCGGTTCTGAAACTGAAACTCGAATATTTCAGTAGTCGGCCGACCGGCACTTGCGAAATGCTTCTGCTTCGGGCACCGCGCAGAAAGAAAGACTAATGAAAATGGCGTCGGTGGCATGTTTTATACCCCTGATGACCTGACATCAAGGAAAAGAAGACGGCAACCAATGCAGGACCCAAGACTTTGGAATTCAGGCCGACTTGAGGGCAACCTGCCAGCAGATTACCCAAATGTAATGACAGCAACAGTGAAACACAAAGAACATCTGCATTTCATGCCCCATAGCAAGCCTGGGTGGGTGGATTAAATAGGATCCGAGAAGCCACCTCTTTTTTACTATGAAAAAATAAAAATTATTAAGATAAATACAGTGCAGTTGCACTTCCCTCTACTGTCACTGGTCTGTTTGTGACCAAATCACATATGTATAAAGGCAACAGCTCCACTGTTGCTCAGGGATAAAGCCAGGGGACCAGAGTTCAGTCAGTGGCTCGTGCATCTGCTGGATTTGGCATGGGGAGATGAGTAACATGGCTTTATTGGGTTGCTTCCACTTAAAGGGAAGACTGTGGGTGGGCATGCCCAAGGTGTTCATTTCCACAGCTGAATCCTGAGGAAGTGGGGGTGCATATCAAAAGCATACACTCCAGTGACTGAATGCCTGGCAGTGAATGGAAATCCCATGGGAGTGTTGCTTTGGGGGGGGGGGGTGTCATCAGAAGCAAGTGACACACCCTTGTCGACCTCTCCTAAATGCTGAAACATGGGTATATGCATTGGGTTATGGATGCATAAAGTAAAACACAACTACCTAATGACTTAAAACTTGACCCTGTGTATTCAGCTTTCACTAGTATACTAGGGTATGAATCAATCAATTAATCAATTGGCCATTTGACCAAGACTGGCTTTGACAGCAAAAGAAGTTAAAAAAAATCAGATATGCATAAGGGAGAAATGGAGCTTCAAAAAAATGTGGCCAGTGCTCAGCTGCTTTAACAACTATTGGAAGTAGTTAAGACGGAAAAGCTATTCTTGCTTTTCTCATCTTGCTCCCCATACAGAAGATTAGATATCAGTTTGAGTTCAGTGAGATGGTTACATATCGTAGCATGTTATTAAAATTAAGGAACCTACAGAATTCAGACACCATTATCTGAAGATGAAAAGTACAGTTTTGTACCTACCATAAATGTAGATGTTCGAAGATCCACATTGCTGCAGTCCTTACACTTGGGTAGTCCGCTGTCCTCGGTCGGCCCGAATATCAAAGTATTAGGCTGACGTCGGTCAAGGCGCTTAAGACTGACATCAGGACGTCAGGGTTCAAATGCGCATGACCGACGTCATATCCTCAGTCTTTTCTTGCCCCAGATGTCAGAAGACCCTAAACAGAAAGGTCAAAACCAAAAGACAGCAAAAAACAACCAACCACCCTTGCACTAATCATATGTACAATATATACAATATCCACAATATTTACAACCCAAACCACACAACCGCCTCTAACAACAGAGGGAAGGAGGGAGGTATTGGACTGCAGCAATGTGGATCTTGAACATCTACATTTATGGTAGGTACAAAACTGTACTATGTTCTTCATCTCACATTGCTGCAGTCCTTACACTTGGGTAGAATCCCAAAGCAGAGGTAAGGGAGGATGGCAAAACTATAAAGCAGTAGGAGCTGCCAAAATGCCCTGTAAAATAGCAGTGGCAAACCCAGCCCTAGATTTAGAGTAAAGTGGAAGGTGATAATGCTTAGAGAAAGTATGCACTGAACTCCAAGTAGCTGCCTCCAAAATATCTTTAGTTGCCACCCCCCTTAAAAAAGCTGTAGACGTGGCAGTAGCTCTAGTGGAATGAGGCCTAATCCCAGCTGGAATCTCCTTACCATGATGGGAATAACAGAAAGCAATACAAAACCCAATCCACTTAGAAATAGTTTGTTTTGACACAGGCTTGCCCTGAGAACCCAAAGCAAAAGAAACAAACAACTGCTGAGACTGCCTGAACCCTTTAGTTCTGCTCAAATAATATCGCAACTGCCTGTGTATATCCAAGGTGTGCAAAATCTTTTCCCCTTTATTTTGGGGGTTTGCATAAAAAGTAGGCAAATGAATAGTTTGGTTTAAAGCCACACTAGAAACCACCTTAGGCATAAAGGAAGGATTAGTACGTAAAGATACCCTATCCTTATGGAAAATTAAGAAAGGCTCAACTGCCATAAGGGCCTGTAATTCAGAAACCCTTCTACAGAGGTAATGGCCAACAAAAAAGCAGTCTTCCATGATAAATATTTCAACTCGGCAGTAGCTGCAGGCTCAAAAGGTTGTAGAGTGAGTTTCTCCAACACAAAATTGAGATCCCAAGCAGGAGTAGGAGCTCTACGGGGTCTTATATTCTTTGCCCCTCTAAGGAATTGCTTAAACAAAGGATGAGAAAACAATGGTGGATCACAGTCATAGTGAGCAGAAATTGCTGCAGCATGAATCTTAATAGAAGAGAAGGACAAACCTTTGTCCAGTAACTCAGCAAGATATTGAAGAGCCACACTTAAATTAGGCTTAGCAACATCAAATTCCTTTGCTGCACTCCAAAATAAAAATCTCTTCCATTTATCTGCATATACTTTCCTTGTACTAGGCCTTCTGGCCTCCAAAATAACATTCAAAACTTGCTGCGGAAGCTGAGACCCTCCAGGGTTTAAAACAGAATATGCCAGGCTGTTAGGTGAAGAGAGTGAAGTTTGACATTGAGTAAATGACTGTTCTCTTGAGACAGCAGGTGTGGAATCGAAGGCAAAGGCCACGGGGGCTCCCGAACCAGACTTCTCAGTAATGGGTACCAGTGCTGTCGAGGCCAATCTGGAGCTATTAGAATCATCTTTGGCTTGTCCTGTCTGACCTTTAGGAGTACCTTTGGGAGGAGAGGCAGAGGTGGAAAGGCATACACATGAAGATTGCTCCAATTGAAAGAAAGAGCATCCACTTTCCAAGCTGTGGGATGAAACCTTTTTGTGCAAAACTTTGGCAGCTGGTAGTTTAGTGGAGAAGCGAACAGATCTATGTCTGGAGTTCCCCATGACACTGTCAATTTCTGAAATACATGAGGATCCAATTTCCACTCGTGGGGATCCATAATTCGTCTGCTCAACACATCTGCTAAGGAGTTCTGTGCTCCCGGCAGAAACCTTGCCTGAAGATTGAGCTGTAAACTGAGAGCAGTCTCCCACAAAATCATTGCTTGTCTGCATAGAGGATAAGAATGTGTTCCCCCTTGCTTGTTGATGTACCACATGACAGTTGTGTTGTCTGTTATAATCAAAACCTGCCCTGGAAGAAGTAAATCCTTGAAAGCTATTAATGCAAATTGGACTGCTAACATCTCCTTCAAGTTGATATGTAGATGTTGTAGTCTGGCAGGCCATGTGTCTTGTATCCACTTTCCATTTAGATGAGCTCCCCAAGCTTTGTCTGAGGCATCTGTCGTTAGAATCTGACTCGCCTCTGGCCGGGTCACAGAGAGTCCCTTGTTTAGGTGACATTCCTGAGCCCACCACAAAAATTCCTTTTGAATGCAAGGTATTATCTGAATGACAGTGTCCATATCTTGGCAGTGCTGTGTCCATACATTTTTGAGATACCATTGTAGCTTCCTCATATGCAGTTTGGCATTGGGAAGCACCAGAATACAAGATGCCATGAACCCCAAGGCTTGAAGGACTGTCCTTGCAGTCAGCCTGGACTGATGAGACAATTGATGGAAGTAAAGGGAAAGATTCTTTTGTTTGTCCGGGGTCAAAAGGCCATCTGGGATGCTGTATTCAGTCTCACACCCAGAAAGCACATGTCTTGAGAGGGTACTAGACTGGACTTTATTTCGTTCACAGAATACCCCAGGCATCTTAGCACTGCTATCACATATTGCAAATGATGAAGAAGCTCGTCCCTTCCTTTGGCCAGAATCAGGCTATCGTCCAAATAAGGATAGATCTGTATTCCTTTTAGCCTGAAGAAAGCTATCACTGGAGCCAGAACCTTTGTGAACACTCTGGGCGCAGTAGATAAGCCAAAGGGCAATGCAGAGAACTGATAATGAAAAGTCCCAGCTCGAAAACGCAGATACTTCCTGCAACTTAGCCTGATAGGAACATGGAGGTAAGCTTCCTTGAGATCCAGAGTCACCATCCAGTGATCTTTGCCCAGCAGAGGTAAAAGCTGTTGTAACGTCAACATTTTGAACTTGGGAATGTCCAGATAAGTGTTGAGGATAGATAAATCCAAAATTGGTCTCCACGTGTTCCCCTTCTTTGGTACTAGGAACAGGCGAGAATAAAATCCTAGGCCTACTTCTGGCAGAGGGACCGGCTGTATGGCCCCTATTTGCAGCAGCAGAGAAATTTGTTTGTGAGCCTCTATTCTTTGCTGAGGAGGAACGTCTGGCATGCCTTTGAAAGGAGGCAAGGTATGGAAATAAAACCTGTAACCTTGGTGTATAATGTCCAATACCCATCTGTCCTGGGTAATTAAACTCCAATTTTCTTTGAAGAGTGCCAACCTTCCTCCCAAAGGTGCTGCCAGACAAGAAGGCTCTGGCAGCTGAAAAGGTAGGTCATTGGGCCTGTTTACGAAAGGACTGGCCCCTGCCCTCACTCGAAGACTGTGCAGGTGAACTCCCTGTTCTAGGTCTGAAAGAGCCCTGAGCTCTACCCCTACCACGTCTAGATCTTCCCCTAGACTGTGAATCATAAGAAGGGTACGTCCACCCCTTAGCAGGCCAATTCCTACTAAACTTCGGAGGCTGAACTTGCAAAAAATCTTTAACAGTCTGCATAGACTTAGCCTTGTCTTCCATTTTCTTTAAAACTGCCTCCACAGGTGAACCAAACAATACATCAGACTGTAAAGGAGCATCTAAAATCATTGTCTTAACATGGTCAGATAAGTTCTGATCCCTCAGCCAGGCGTGTCTGCGAAGAACTGACCCAGTGGCAGCCACCCTAGACGAGGCCTGTACAGCATCAAATCCACATTGTAAAGAATGCTTACCCACCTGTTCAGAAACATGTACCAAATCTTGTAATTCTTTACACTCAATGCCTTCCGCCAGAGCATCTACCTTAGACTTCAATTGAGAAAGAAGATAGTTTTGATATTTCAACATGTGAAACTGGCAATTCAAAGCCCTCATAGCTAAGGTGGAAGAAGTATAGACTTTCTTTCCCCATCTATCCAAAGCTCTGGCCTCTTTATCTGGAGGAACCGGATTTTTACCACACAGGCCTTGACACCCTTAGGTCCCTGACTAACTGTTTCTGGGTCCGCCCTAGGACTCTTATACAGATATTTATGAGCTTCAGGCACCCTGTAATACCTGTCCGGTTTAACAGGAGCAGGAGGCAAAGAATCAGGATTAAGTGAAGCCTCTGCAAACACATCTTCCACAACATCCAGAACAGGTGGTATAGCCAAAGGCCTATGCTGAGGTAAAAGCAAAAATTCCCTAAGCCTTTTCCTGGAATCAGAGAAGTCCTGACCTTCCCACTTAAAATGTTCCCTCATGGAATGAAGAGTCTCTGAAAAAGAAAAATCCTCTGGAGGAGAAGCAGAAGGAGTAGAATCATCCACATCAGAATCAGAATAAGGAGAATACTCCTGCAAGTCTTCAGCCGAAGACTCTGAAACATCCGAAACCTGCTCAAAACTCCCCAACTCAGGTTCCACCCTAGGCCTCTTATCAGGAGGGGGCAAAGAACCTCTAATCAAAGTAATTAAATCTTCTGCCATTTTGAGCATGTGCTTCTTGGGCACAGATCCTGAAGAACTAGGAGTGACACCAACAGAAGCTAAACCTGGCCTGCCTCTGGGAGAAGCCTTGGAAACAGAAGGAGAGGGCCTAACCACCCTAGGAAGGGAGGGGAGTACAGTAACCTGAGAAGCCCCTTCAGCCTGACCTGCCTCCTGAGAGGCCACATCCTGCAAAATCAAAGTCTCCCCCTGGGACTCCAGAGAAGCCTCCGGTGGAACCACCGGTTCCACTGATGCCTCTAAAGAACCGGCGTCCGGTACGGACGACTCTTCTTGCCTGGGTTTAGCTGCTTTGTCTTTGCGCCTTGAAGAAGGGCGTCGGAGCATCCGGCGGCATATTGTAATTGCACCGCTTCCGAAGACCAACCTGGCACAATCTAACCTTCGCAATAGTGCGCTTATTAAACCTAGCACAAAAGCGACACCCAACAACGTCGTGCTCAGGCCCCAAACAAGGAATACACAAAGTATGATAATCTCTATGCGGTATCTGCTTCCCACAAGAAATACAGTTATTCACTTTTTCTGACATCCGGTAAACCACTGAGGCAAGAAAAACTAAAATATTCCCCAACGGGGTACTTAGCCAACTTTGACTCGGTCTGAAACTTCGAATTCGAAAAATTTCAGAACGCCGAACGGCACTTGCAACGCTGCTTCTGCATCGGACCATGCGGCAAAAAAGACTGGGGATATGACGTCGGTCATGCGCATTTGTACCCTGATGTCCTGATGTCAGTCTTAAGCGCCTTGACCGACGTCAGCCTAATACTTTGATATTCGGGCCGACCGAGGACAGCGGACTACCCAAGTGTAAGGACTGCAGCAATGTGAGATGAAGAACATCTACTTGCCCTGCTAATATCTACTTGCTCCAAAACCCAGGGCACTATTTATTTATTGCAGACACAACTTGTATAGAAGCAATACAAGTTTTTTTTCAGGTACAGTTTACTGCCAAGTATCACTGTGACCTACCAAGTAAATGTGTTGCGGCCAGCTGAAGCTCTTGGTTAAGAACATGCCAAGACAAATTAGAACTTTTGTTATACAAAACTAAGGTACAAACTGTGTGGCAAACGGACAAACCTAGTTAAGAGGCTGGAGGACAGGAGAGGAAAATGGGTCCACTGGCCTAGATACAGGCAAACAGTGTGACTGAGATAATTTATGGGAATGTTATCAAGCTGTAGGGCATGTAGGAAGAGAGACAGACTAGAGAGGGAAGTGAGGAGTCTCAGGAGGATAAGATAAAAACTGAAGTGTGGTTGGAAAGGATGGAAGGTGGACAGTTAGGAGAAAGACTTTGGGTTAGACAGTCTGAGTGGCAGCAATATAGAACAGTGCAGAGATATGGAGTAGACAGGGTAAAGAAGGCAGAGCACAGGTATGTCTGGAAAAACAAGAACAAAGCCACAGGAGAAAAGCCAGAGACCAGGACATGGAAGACTACAAAAGGACAGGTTGTGAATTTATTTTTTTAATATGCTTACTTGGCTGGAGCACTGATCACTTCTGACCATTTTCAGCCTCAGCCCGGAAATAGTATGCAAACACTGCTAAATGAATATACAAAGGTGTATACAGTGTGTTTAAAGAACCAGACAAATTAAGAGCACAAACAGAAGACAGCATATTTACAATATAAACAAAGATATGGTAAACATGTCCATTACTGAAAAGTGTGACATACTGGACTGAGTGTTAGGGAAAAGAAGGGGAATTTTAAGTAGTGAATAAAAAGGACAAGAGAGAAGACGTAAACAGGAATCAGGACAGGAGAACACATAAAAGGGGGAAGGAAAGTGATGCCCACTGAGAGACAAGGAAGAGAAGGGATCTAACAAAAGAAGGTGTACAGGGACTGACAGCAGTACAAAGACAGAAAAGCAAAGTGTACACAACAGTAGCAAGTACATGTAGGAAAAGGATGGGAGAGGTGTGGGATATGGTCAGGATCAGTGCAGGAAGTACAACTCAGTGGAGACAGTATGGAAGGCTGGGAGTAGTACAAATGGACTTAATAAAAGGTAGTATGAAGAGTGTGGGAAGAGAGAAGAGGGTTTGATGATTCAATCATAAATTAGAGTAAGAGTCTTGGCAAAAGTAATAAGCAAGATCTGGTTATAGTGAAAATAGCCTGGGGGGGGGGTAGGCTTATCAACACACAGGAGAAGGTGGCTAAGGTTGTCAGTAAGAGGGAGAATTGACAAATGTTAAGGTACATATAAACACCAATGGCAGGAGGCAAAAGATATCAAATCAGAGATGTGCAATCACATTCCCAGAACTGTTACATATGCCAGCAGTCACCTTGTCCAAGTAAAGGTTGTAACACTGGACAAGGGAGTAGGACTTCTGACTGGTAGAAGAATGAGGAGGCCTGAGGGTCAGAAAATGTATTCAGCTAAAACCAGAAAAATATGGCGATGTTCAAAGATGCTCTGGAATGGTACATCTCTCCACTACTACATCATATTAAACTAAGACAGAAATGGAAAGGGTAAAGAAACTGTAGTGATACAAAGGTAACTTGGGCACTATAAATGGGGAAAATATTTCATCCAGGTCAAAAGTTACCACTCTTTTATATTCTGTCCTGGTCAAAACAATTACAGCATATAATGCCCCTTTTAATACATATTTTCAATACACATCATACAGCTAGAAAGACCCCAGACATACCTAGCTAGAAAGTTCACTAGAACAAAGACTCAGCTGTCTAGACAGGCTTGAAGCTCTAGCCTTGTCTCCTACAGACTCTTGCAGAATGATTTATATCTAGCATTCCATGCAGTTAAGGACGCACCACTCCTTGATCCCTTACACCTCCACGAATACTCAAACAAAAGATTTGAATTTTCATCAGCAAGCCAATGAGATATTCTGAAGGGACAGGTTTACTACTCAATACCTAATCTCTGGAACAACCTTCAATTACAAAAAAATAACCACCACCCTTGCTTCTTTTAATAAAAACCCTGATGACTGAATAGCCACCCAAAAATTCAACCCAGGCCTGACCTGGAGGTGCCCTACTTGGGCAGGTTATTAGCAAGGTGATTATGGTCCAAAGACTGACTCTGCTTTGATTATTCTATGAATCTACGAAGAGAGATGCAAAACACAGCAGAACAAGGACTAAACATGGCTGGATAGTTTAAGCAATGCAAGGAATTTGGGAGGAAATACGGGAAAAGAACAAATAGTAATGGAGGAAGTACAGATCACTGCTGATATCAGAGAACATGGGCCACAGACAAGAGATGGCAAACATGAAAGTGCCAAGGTATAGGTTAACTAAAAAATATCAGAGAAAGGAGGAACTAGAAAGAGTGGATATCTGCTTGAAGAAGAACACTAATCTACATCAAGGGGGAGAAAAGAGTAAAAAGGATCAGAATGCAAGGGAAGTGCCCTTCCAGTTAAGGCTGAGGAAAGGGGGAAGCCTGTTACTGGATGGACTGGCACATTACATCAGTTCAGGAATACATCAATAGAGAAGGATAATGGGAGGATGTATGCACTGTGCTGAGTCGAGACATTCACCTGGGATACCCTACGCAACTATGAGTAGAGAACATGCAATAAAAATGAGGTTAATTTGAAGAGATTTTTGGTAAAGAGAAGGATAAGGCTATTATTAAGCAATTAGTGACTGACAAGAATTGTGAAGTGTGTGCAAAATATTCAGAGGGGTACTTTTTGTGCTACTGTCAGTGCTGAGACAGAATGAGTGAGGTGACCAATAGCTCAAAGGTAATACAAACCGAGCTACAGAATTTGATGGAAACACAATGTTTATATAAAAAGGTTAGACCTCGCCACTAGTAAAGATGACAAGATTCCTGGAAGATCAACATGAGGTGAATGAGGCAGTTAGGCAGCAACTGATGGAGATCCAGGAGAAGGCATCATGGTTTAAAGCTGCTACTACAACTAAAGATGCTAAATTCCCACAAGACCAGCAGGAGGTGATGGAGCTAGTTAGACATCAAATGATAGAGATGCAGGGGTGCTAAACCATGTGCAAAAATAGGATGTAACAAGGGAAAACAATGTTTTAGGTTTTGCTGCTGAAACTTATGGAGTGCAAGAGAAACTGAAATGAAAATTCTGAATCATTGTTAAGAGATACAGATCAAAGGTTTTGTACATTTTATTAAACTTATTTTGATTACGGTTTACACTGGCACTTGGTATATTAGCCAGGTGTGATGTATGCATGATATGCAAAAGGGAAACAACGTACATGAAAAAGCAGTTTATAAAACCAAGACTACTGAAATATGAAACAAAAGTGCCACTGTCTGTTACTATTTACAGGATAGGGGTTAATTCATAATTTGCTGATGTTAGTTAAAACAAAATTAATTGCAATCTTGTAATAATTGCTGGGATTTTTTTTTAAAGAAAACTATCAATATTATTAAGAATTGGGGTTTGTCCTGCAGCTGACAGTAGTTTGTTGTAATAAATTTAAAAAGAAATGATGTACTTACCATAACTTTCCATGTGAGTTGTTCATCTTGCCTTCATTCTTACAGATGGATTCGGAGCTGATCCTCGGCTCCGAGTTGGCATACTACAAAGCTCAAAGTTTTCAAATAGCTCGAGGCTAAGTCCCTATCCCACAATGCACCTACAGTTACCTCAGATCTTGTTTACTGCATATAATAATACCATATTGTCATTCTATCACTCCATAAGTGAAAGTATAGAAGAGTTGAGCAACCAGGAAGGATCCAGCATCTTGGTCTTCTAAAAGCCCGGGGGGTTAGGAGGGAGGAAGTAAGAATGAAGGCGAGATGAACTCACATGGAACGTTATAAGTACATAACTTATTTATGTGAAGTTGTTCTATCTCGCCGTTCATTCTTACAGATGGGTAGCGTCCCAAGCACCATCTATCTCGGGTGGCTCACAGGAGTATGTTTTCCAAGACAGTAGACCTAAAAGAGGCCCCATCCCTGGAGGCCCTGTCAACTTTGTAATGAGTGATAAAGGTATGAGGTCTCGACCAAGTGGCTGCACAAATGTTATCAATAGGAAGTCTGGCAGAAAAGGCAAAGGATGTAGAAACTGCTCTGGTTGACAAGTCTTAATTTTGTGTTATAAGGGCATATTGGCAGCTGAATAAACAAATGTGATACAATCAGATAACCACTTAGAGTTGTTTTAGCCACTGGCATACCTTTCCTGGAGTCTGAAAAGGAAACAAAAAAAAAGGTGTTCAGATTTCCTAAAATATTTTGTTCTATCCAAGTAAAACCTGAGCTGTCTGTGAACATCAAGCTCGTGCAGCATGTATTCTAGATTGCTGGAGCGACTGGGGAAGGAAACTGGCAAATCAATAATTTAAGATTAGTTTTAGTGCAAACCTTCGGTAAAAAGGAGGGGTTTGTTCGAAGTGAGATGCTGTCAGCATGGAAAATCAAATAAGGAGGCTTAATGGACAAGGCTTGAAGTTCTGAGACACTGCGGGCAGAAGTAATAGATACTAAAAAGATAGTCTTCCATGACAAAAATTTGAGGGAACATGAGGAAGCTGGTTCAAATGGAGGAATGAATAATGCGGGAAAGCATAAAATTTAGATTCCATGGGGAATAGAAAGATTTCACAGGTGGTCTGAGATGAAAGGCTTTGGATAGTTTGTGTGACATAATCCTTCAAATCGAAGATGAAAATTAGAAATGGCAGCAAGCTGAACACGAACTGTTGCTGCTGCAGCTCCTTTGTTGAAAATCATAGTCAAGAACTGTAAAATGGAGGCCATAGGGGCTTGGTAAGGATTAATATTGTTTTGAGAGGCCCATATAGAAATGTTTTTCCATTTGCTAAGGAATAGCTTCCTCGTAGAAGATTTATGAGGATAAGAGAATTTACTTCATCTCATTGGAGAGGTTATGGAACATGGCTATGATGGGAATTGGAGCAGCCAAGCTGTCAGCTTCAGGGACTGCAGAGAGGGATGAAGTTCCCCCGAGTGCGTCAGAAAGTCAGGAACTGGGTCCAGAATCTAAGGGTCCACCAAAAGATGAAGCTGAAGGAAGGGGAACCAAATCTGATGAGGCCAATGAGGGGCTATTAGAATGATGGTCCTTCCCAGGATTTTTGCTTTCTGTAGAACCTTGGGTATCAACGGGATTGGTGGAAATGCATAGAGGAGACTAATAAGTGCGTCCCTTGGAGCTTCTCCCGGAGGGGGAATCAGGGCAAAGTAGCTTCTGCATTTTGTGCTCATGTGACTGGCAAAAAGGTCGCAGCAAGGCTGGCCTCACCTGTGGAATATCCTGTCCGCTATTTCTTTCTTGAGGGACCACTCATGGGGCAACAAAATTGCTCTGCTCAGCTTGTCTGCTATCACGTTAGATTTCCCCTGATGTGCGCTGCTAACAGAAAGCGCTGGGTGGATATAGCCCACTGCCATACTCTTAGGGCCTCGCGACAATGGGGATATGACCTGGTTCCTCCTTGTTTGTTCAAGTACCAGACCACTGACATGTTGTCTGTCTGAATCACAATAGTACCCAGAGGAAGAGAGTCCTGGAAGTACTGCAATGCCAAAAGTACTGCTCTCATCTCTAGGACATTGATATGCAGGTGTGGTCTCTTGATCGGTCCATGTGCCTTGGGCTGTCCTTCCCTGAAAATGCCCCCCCCCACCCTATCAGGGAATCATCCGTGGTCACTGTGGCCACTGGGACTACCAATCGTGACAAAGGGAGGTCAACCACCACTGAAGATCCTTTTTGCAAGAGTTTGTGATCATTATCAGGTGAGACATGGGGAGCTCTTGGTAGGGCCATTGAGTGAACAGCCATTGCAGTATCCGCATGTGCATGCGACCCAATGGTATGTCCAGAAATACAGCTGCCATCATACCTAACAAGTTTAGAACTTCTGATGCTGGAGCCTTGTTTTTGAATATCAGATTGCAGACCTACTGTTGGAGTAGTAAGACTCTTTCTAGTGGAAGTCTTAGTATAGTGGTGGTGGTGTCCAGTTCTGCTCCAATAAAAACAGTATGCTGCGATGGTAACAAGGCAGATTTTTCTGAGTTTATTGTAATGACCAGCTGGCTGCAGAGTGACACTGTGGAGTCCCTGGCTTGAATGAGTTGATGCCTGGTGGTGGCGGTGAGGAGCCAATCATCTAGATATGGAAACACCTGGAAACCTAAACGTCTCAGGTGAGCCATGGCCACTGTCATACATTTGGTGAACACTCGGGAGGGCTGTAGTGAGACCAAAGGTCAGGGCTCTAAACTGGTAATGACTGGCTCCCAGCCGGAAGCGCAGATGATCCTTGGATGGTCTGGCCATTTTTGTGTGGTATTACGCATCCTGGAGATTTATCAAGCACATCAAATTATCTTTCCCTAAAAAGGGAAGTATCGACTGAAGTGTGAACATCCGAAACTTCTCTTCCTTGACAAATTTGTTTAGCCTGCTGAGGTCCAATATAGGTCTCCAGTCCCCCATCTTTTTTGGAACTAAAAAGAATCTTAAGTTCCGGATCCTATCTGGTTTGCTGGGACTGGTTGGATGACTCTTTCTTAGCAACATTTGGACCTCTACTGATGCCTGTTCCCTGTAACTGGGTGGAATGTCTGGGATCTTCCTTGTCGGTGGAGGGGGTGTGGTGAAAGGAATGAAGTATCCTCTGGAAATTATAGTTTGTACCCAGTTGTCATTTATTTATTACTTAAAAAACTGTTTTACACTGTCTTATGATGTATATTACACTTTTGCAGTTTCCTGAATGTACGAATCTCACTCTTGTATTTTACCTCTACATTATGTAACCTTTAGTGCATTTTATAACCTTTATAGTATTGTATTGCTGTTGGAGCTTTTCTCCCCTGGCCTCCACTGAAAATGGGCAATTCTCAGCCTAGTGGACTTCCCCGGTAATCAAACTGAAAATAAATAAATAAATAATTTTGAGCCAGGCATCTGAATACAAAGATAAGCGACCCCTGACTGCCTCCAGAGTAGGACAGTCAGGCCTCCTTTCAGGAGCGCTGGTAGGGCTTCCCAAAGAAGTGATCTCTGTTGCCCTGGCTTTGCGGACCCCCCCTCTGCCACGAGGGCAGCGTCTTCCATTATTGCTTCCTCCTCTGCCCCTGGAGGGGGGTTCACCACGTGTGTCCTGAAAGGCTACTTGGGCTTTTCGTAACCACATTTTCCCTCCCGTTTGACCCTTGGGGTAGGGTCTGGTAGGGGTGGAAAAACAGACTCAGACGGCAGACAGAGTCTTTCCTTTCTGCTCACACCTGGTCAAAGTTTCCTTAACTTTGGGCCCGAAAAGGGACGGGCTATCAAAAGGGGTATTCACAAAGGCCGACTTGAAGGGCTCCGCGAAGGAAGACAAGCGCATCCAGGAGCGTCTCCTAAGAGCAATTCCTGTACCCGCAGCCATGCTCGTTCCATCAGCTGCATACGAAACGGTGCATGGATGAGTTAACAATGGAGTTGAGGGTAGCAAGCTGGGAGGCAACTTTGTCTGAAGCGCCTGCAGCTACTGTACCCTGAAGAGTCTCTCCCAGCTCTTTAAGGAGATCTCTTTGCAGCCTTATGAAATGGGTTAGGTAGTTGAGTGAACGGAGTGCAAAAGTCACTGAACTACAAGTGCGCTTCCCATATCTATCTATGATCATGGAATCTCTATTAGGAGGAAGTTTCTGAAATTTCCTTTTTGGTAGCTGCTGCCACCACCATGGCATCAACTGGCACACCCTTGGTTAGAAAGGATTTGCCTTAGGGAGCAGAGATAAATTTATTAGGCCTCCTAGGGACAGGCTCCATGGTGTCCGGAGACTCCCACAACCTTTGAGAGACCAGCTACATAAGCTCATCAAAGGGCGGAGACACTCAAGAGGTGGAGGGCTGAGACCCGAAAGCCTTCAGGAGAACAGACTCATCTTCAGTAGGGTTTGTGACTGCTAGTCACCCTTCTGTCTAAGGATTTCTAGTATCTCAGCAAATGAGATATCCTCAGAGGGGGACCATGGGGACCCTTCTGATTCATCCAAGTCGGTATCAGATCTCAGGAACTCCAGTGGTGAGTCTACATGTTTCCTCTTACAAACTTTCTTCCTGGGAACCTCATCAGTGGGAGCTTCTGGTGAGGTCTCGGAAGAGCATGGGCCACCCAATGAGGCTTCCTGAGGCTCTGGGTCTCTACACTTGGCCAGGATCTGTGTAGCAGAAGCAGACAAAAGTGCTTTAGGGAAGGAAGAAGCTAGACCTGAGGTTGAGGATGTCTTAACTCTCCTCATGGCTTCGAAGGCACCTCTGCTCCGATGCGAAGGGACCGACGGATCTGAGGAAACCATTGATACCCCCAGCACCGGGTCAGTGGGCTCTGAGCCAGAGGTAGGAGCAGAGCTCATCCGAGCCAAAGCCCCGAGAGGCAGAGTCGGAACAGACAAGTTGGTCCGACTATCCTCCCCGGACCCGACCAGAGAGTGTTGGCTCCTAGAGTCCTCGATCGGCACCAAGGATGTCAGAGTAAAGGGAGCCGAAGACATTGGAGCAGGCATCGGTTCCGAAGGCTCCACGATCAATAAGTCTGACTCCTCTAGCTCCGAAGGACTGGCATGGCTCAGAGGAGGAAGAATTTGTAGCTGGCATAAGGGTCTTCGGCTCCGAAGATGCTTGGGTCGGAGCCGATAAAATTTTGCAAAGGTTGGTGCCTGTAAAAGCTTCTGCACCACACAATCCACATCCAAATCAGAAAGGCTAATCGAAGACCGAGATGAATGGATGAATGGACAGAAGGTGGTGCTGACTGTAACAATGGAGATTTTGGAATTTCGGATACCAGTTCCAAAACTGGGGACCAGCTCTGAAAAGATAAGACAGTCGGCTCCGAGACCTGTGGAGCCGATGTCACAGACTTTTTAGACTTTTTCGATTCAGTGGAATTCTTGGAAGACTTTGAGGACTTACTGGATCCATCCTGGTCACTCAAAGCCTCCTGGAAAGAAGGTTTCAGTAAACCCCTATCAATAAGTTTCCTCTTTCTCACTTGGAGAGCCCAAGAAGAAAAGGAATGGAATATGGAGCAGGTTTCTTGCAAGTGTAATGCTCCTAAACAATAAACACAGTTGACATGACTGTCAGTGACAGACATTTTCTGCCCACATTTAGGGCATTTTTTAAACCCTGACTTAGGGTGCTCGTCCTTATCAGCCATTGACAAAAAATTAGGCACACCCAACAACTGTAAACTGTAACAATAAGCCTTCCAAAAATACAGGCTAAATATAAAAGACACAAGCTTTCCAAACTATGGCTAACAGCAGTCCCCTGTCTTACAGACTAAACTTAACTCTAATAATCTTAAAGTTTGTGACAAAAGGTCACTATCTAAGCACACACACTTAAGAATTAACTATTTCTAAGAAAAAATGTGACAGAAGGTCACTATTTAAACAGTATTTAAACACTAAAGTTTAACCAGGCCTAAGAAAAATTAGGCCAAACATTAATATATGAAAAAGCACACCAAGGAAAAGGGAAACTAACCAGAAAGCTATAAGAGCTTAACTAACTACTTTTTAGAAGAAAATATCAATATTTGAAAAATATTGAAAAGTAAGGATTTTACTGGCCTGAGCTAATGGCCTGAGCTAGCCAGAACGTCCGATCTGTTGCAGCAGCAAACTAGATCTGAGGTATCTCTAGGTGCATCATGGGATAGGGACTTGGCCTCTAGCTATTTGAAGACCTCAAGCTTTGTAGTAAGCTGACTCAGAGCAGAGTATCGGCTCCAAACACATCTGTAAGAATGAACAGCGAGATAAAACAACATCACATCCACTATTTTTGGTTAAGTAGATGGAATTTCAGGTGGGGAAAAACATGAGAAGGCTTACATTTGAATGCAGCAGTGTAGGTGGTATTTTTTTTCAAAGGCATTTACAAATTTGCAAAAGCTGGAAAAGAAAGATAAAGGCTGAAACAGGATAAGCAGGAGGGTGAATAAAGGAGAAAGTGAAAAGTGAGTGGTTAAGTAAGTTGTATAGTTACAAGTTGGCAACGTATGGTTTTGTTCTGGCTCCTCAAATGCAGGGCGATGGTGTTGAAAAAAGAATAAAGTTTTTTTTTTGCAAAGAATGACAATGTATCAGGAACAAAATGCCTATGGTGCTTTTATCATGCTATAGTTTTGGGCTGGGAAAAAACAGCAGAATGACAGCAAGATAAGAGGAAGGAGATGTAAGGGAACTGTATTCTGTTAGGGAAGATGAAACAAAGGGATCTGAAGGGCTACTTAGTCCCCCAAGATACTGACCAGCATGCTAGCAGAAAATCTGATGTAGACATTCAGAACAGCATTGTAACATCGTGAAAAAACAACATTGTGACATACCATATTACAGCTTTTTTATACATGTTTTTATACATTTACATCTTCTGCATGATGATCAGTGGACATAGCTTTGGAAAAAAAAAAAAACACAAGACTTCAAGTCTTGTTTTTTAAGTTAAAAAATAATCAGTTATAAAATGTTTTCTTAATTTAAAGACGTAGGTATCACAGGTAAAATTCTCACGTGTCCCTCTGTGGACTACATTCTATCTTTTGCCATCGGATTGCAGTTAGTGTATCAAAGTGAACAACAAGTAAAAAAAGAAAAAAAAAACTCTATAAAATAACTATTTAAAATACTGTCAGCGTCAAAAGTGCTTTCTCCATACTAACTTCTTCAGATCTGCCTAAAAATGAAAATCAAATGGTTTATACTGATAATAACATATTGTTGTTAGTGCCCCAAGGTTTTTAGGACTCCTGCAAGGAAAAAGGGTTATGTCCATCTAGCTTGGGCCAGGGCCTTGCTTAGGGAATTGACCTTTGCACTTGCAGGAGTCTTTAAAAGCTTGGGGCACCAACACTGATACATTATTAGTATAAACTGTTTGATTTTCTTTTTCAGGCAGATCTGAAGAAGCTAGCACAGTGAAAGCACTTCTGAATTGAAAATATTTTAAAACAGTTATTCTAAAAAGCCTTTTTACTTGTCAATCACTTTGAAACACTAACTACAAAACACTGGCTGGAAAAGGATAGAATACAAATCTCACTGGGACATGTGAAAATTTTACCTATGCTACTTAAATTTTAAAATTAAGAAAATGTTTTAACTTATTTTTTTAACTTTAAAAAAAGACTTGTGATTTTGTTTTTTTCTTTCTTTTTTCCCCAAAGCTATGTGCACCGATCATCACACACTGGAAAACGTGAATTTATAAAAAGATATATAAATAAAGATGTAATATGGTGTGTCGCAATATTTTTTTTCATGATGCTATACTTGTTTGTCTAAGCAACTAGAATATGCACAATCACAGACGAGTCCTAAAAATAATCTGGCGCTAAAATCTCTTTTTACTAGATGCTTAAAGAGGTGTTTACTCAGGGTGGTACAAGTCACCTCAGAACTGAATTAAATAATATATGGTGTTTTTGCCTGTTTGTTCTTTGGTTATGTTTGTTTTGGCATAATTCTTAAGGGGAATAAGATAATGACAGAAGAAAAACCCTGAATGGAACAAGATAAACTACTCCCTCACTTTATCGGTAGCTTATTATATATATCAGATCTGTTTTCGCTATGAATTATCTCCTGGAAGGCTTTTCTGCCGAGGCACCAGAGTGATTTTATTAAAGTTTGATTATCTCTCTTGCGGTTGCAGCTTCATTTCACAGGCCTAGCGGTATTTGTATATGAGTGTTCTATTAGTGTTTTTTTGGTGTTTTATATATGGCCAGTTATTCTTTCCAACAGCTGCCTCACATTTTATGGGAAGACTCTCTGGAATCTAGTTCTGCTCAACCATTTGGTTTATCTACTAGGGACTGCTCCATGGAAGGTACTTCAGGAACTTCAAGCATGGGGTTTTCCAGGTCCTGGGAACGACTATTGAAAGAAGGCAGAACTAAGAGGGCTGCTAACCCGTTTCAAGAAGTGGGTAAGGTGGACTCTGCTAACTTATCTCCAGCTGACTGTGTTCACATAGATTCCCAGGAACGGTTGTTATTTAAAGAAAATGCTTTACAGTTCAAGATACTGGGACTTGAGAGGTATTTGGACATAGATGTTACACCTCGTGGTTTAAGGTTTGTGAAAGGTCCTACTACTCCGTTTAATACCTCCGTTTAATACCTCCGATCCCACTGAGGCAGATTTTGAACAAAAATGGATATCTGCCACTCACAGGTGTATTAAAGAATGGTTACACAATTTAATAGAGAGAGAGGGCGTATTACGCAAAGTAAAGTTAAGGAGGATCTTGTAGCATCCTGTTCTGCCCTACCTGGACAGCTTGGGGTTTCTCGCTTTGAAGAGGTGCTTTGTTCTCTAAATGCTAAATTAGAAAAAACATCTACAGACATTATTAAGAGAAAAATGAATAAACTTGAGTGGGACATTGAAGATTATGGTTCTGGTATGGCTTTTAAAAAATTGACCAATTAGGACCAACCAGGAAGACATAAAAACACTTCCGGTAAATCTAAGAAATGGCTCAACGTCTCTTTTGTTTCTTCTGAAGGAGCGTATACTTCAAGAGAGTTTGATGTAGATGGCAATGACTACCCCCCCTTTACCACCACCAAAACAACCTAACTACTGGAAAACCAATTTTCGTGGACAAGGTAAATTACAGGACCAACGAACCAATGGAAACAAACCCCGTTTCAAGAGAACAAATCGACAACAGAGTAAGAGGACTAAATATTACCTTTAATAAGATTTGTGATGTTATTAAGACAAACGGCTGTGTGCCATAACGACAGTCTCCTTTTAAATCTGTCTGGTACTGATTTACATGATGTTGAAGCTTTTGTACTGCAATGAGTTTGTACCTACTTCTTTCCCTAGAAACATTTTTTTAAAAGTGGAATTTTTTAGACTTATAAGAAAATTACATCTAACAGACAATTATGAATGCAATTGAAAGTAATATCTGTGATAATTTTTCTGATGCGTCTATAAGTGAAGAAGATGAAAAAGATGTATTTTTCTCTTGTGATTCCTCTGTTGATTTTTCTAAAAATGTTAATGCTTATTGTTTACTGGATACAGGGGATGTTTCATACAGGAGTATTTTTGTTCCTCCTTTTTCTAATGAAACAATACAATAATTTTCAATAATGATTAATTCTGCGATGGAAAATAAATTGAATGAGTTTCTTTCCATGAAAGAAAATATACAGTACAATTTAAGTAAGGATGAATGGCAAGCATTGCTGAAATTGGGTAATAGGCAAGATATTGTGAGAAAACCGTCAGATAAGGGCCAAAAAATTGTTATATTACATTATAAACAATATCTAAAAATGTGTAAGGACCACTTATCTGATGTAAAGGTTTATAAAATAGTGAAAGAAAGTGATTTTCACCTTGCCATTTTAAATTTTAAAGCATTAATAATTAAAGGCCTCAGGTTAGGTTATTTTACCAAGGATGTACATTTGATATGGAAGGCAGCTCTTTGGCTACGTTCTATTACTTGCCTAAAATTCACAAAAGTTTGAGTTCTCCCCCTGGTTGGCCTATAGTGGCAGCACAGAATTGTTTTCTACTTAATGTAGGGGTATCTTTACACTCCTGTCTTCTTAAATATGTTATAAAACTGGAATCCTATATAAAGGATACTTTCCATTTTTTGGAAAAAGTGAAAGCAATTGAATGTGAGGAAGATTACTATTGGATAGTATTAGATGTAAAAAGTTTGTACACTAGCATTACACATACGCTAGGTTTGGAAACCTTAATTTTGTTTTAGGTGAAAATCCTGTTAGTAATTATGTTATAGAGTTTGTTTATTTTCGTTCGACTAATAATTTCTTTGAATTCCATCAATGCATTTATCAGCAGCGGCAGGAGACTGCCATGCGTGAATCCATTGCACCGATGTATGCAAATCTTGTGATGGGCCTTTTTGAGATTGAATTTCTTTAAAATTAAGTTTCTTTAGGGATTTTGCAGTTCTATATTGTAGCTACATAGATGATATGATTTTTGTATGTAAGGGGGGTTTAAATGTAGCCTCTTTTTTAATAGTTTAAATGGCAATTGTTTTGAGTTAGAATTTGATGGTTTACAAATGGGCAAATTAGTCACCTATTTAGATGTTAAATTGGAGGTAGTGGGTAATGCTATTGCCACTAGCATTCATAGGAAATCTACTAATGAGATATCCATACTCTCCAGGTATTACAGACTTTACCTTACAGTGAACTACTTAGAGTTAAGTAGGTTATGTAGTGATGCTAGTGTATTGGAGAATGAAATTTTGAATACATGTACTGCTTTTAGACAAAGGTAGTATGATGAAATATTAATTATTGAATCCTTAAAAAAAACTGCTAGATTATTATTCTGGGACAGTTAACAGAAGTGAAAACACCAGACTTCCTTTAGAAAAAAATAGTTGGAATTTAAATAGAAATTTATATAATGGGAATAGAAAGGTATATTTTGAGACTACCTTTATTGTCTTTAGTCAGGAAATAGTAGATATTACTGGCCAGCTCTTATTGGCAATAGGGATGGTATAAAGAAACTACAGGTGTGTACACTTACCATAAATGTAGATGTTAAAGTGTATTCACTGTTGCAGTCATCATATTTGGGTTATCCGCTTGCAGTAGCCCTCAGTCGGCCTGATTATCAAAGTCTTGGGTCCTGCGTCGGTTGCTGTCTCATCTTCCATTACATCAGGTAGTCAGGGGTATAAAAGCTGGAAGCAAACGCCATTACATCAGTTTTTCTTGCCCCAGATGTCAGGTGCCCCCCTAATGGGAAGTAATTAAATATATATACAAGTTTACACCTCCAACAAAAAAGCAAATACACCAAAAAGCTTTAAGCCTAACAAAAAGGAAAAGAGGTATAGCCAAAAGTCGTCAGGGGGCTGGAGGGAGGGTAACCAATACTGCAAGAGTGAATACTCTCGAACATCTACATTTATGGTAAGTGCCCACAACTGTACTATGTTCTTCATGTTTCACTGCTGCAGTCATCGCATTTGGGTAGATTCCCAAAGCTAAGGATGGGAGGAGGAAATTAGATAGCATTAGGACCAGCTATAAGGCCCTGCAAGACTGCAGTGGCAAAGCCAGCTCTGGATTTAGAGAAAATTGGCAAATGGTAATGCTTGGTGAAAGTGTGTACAGAACTCCAGGTAGCATCTTCTAGGATGTCCCTTGTAGGGACACCTCTGAGAAAGGCTGTAGAGGTAGATGCAGCCCTGGTTGAATGCAGTCTTGTCCCCTGTGGGAGGTTTTCCATGATGCTTATAGCAAAAATGAATGCAATGTCCTATCCATTTAGAAATAGTTTGCTTACAAATGGCCTCCCCCCCTGCCCTTGCAGCAAATGCCACAAGCAGCTGTTCAAATTTCCCGAGAGGTTTAGTCCTGTCCAAGTAAAATCTAAGTTGTCTGTCCACATCTAAGGAGTGCAGTATCCGTTCCCCTTTGTTCTGTGGATTAGAAAAGAAGGTTGGTAAACGAATGGACTGATTAAGAGCCACACTGGATATTACCTTTGGGCATGAAGGAAGGATTGCTCCTGAGGGACACCCTGTCCACATGAAAGATGATGAAAGGCTCCATTGCCATAAGGACCTGTAATTCAGACACCCTTCTTGCTGAAGTGATGGCTAAAAGGAAGACTGTTTTCCAAGAAAGGAATTTAAACTCTGCACTTGCAGCTGGCTCAAAAGGAGGCAGACTGAGTTTTTCCAATACAAAGTTAAGGTCCCAGGCTGGAGTTGGGGCTCTCCTGGGTGGCCTTAAGTTTTTGCCCCCCCTGAGGAACTGCTTGAGCAGTGGATGAGATAAGAGGAGTGGTTCTGTGTTGTAATGAGCTGAAATGGCTGAGGTATGAATATTGATGAAGGAAAAGGAAAGACCCTTGTGAAGCATCTCAGTTAAGTATTGAAGAATCTGAGGTAAACTGGGCGCTGCTGTGCCCATCCCCTAAGTTTGGTTCCAGGTACAGAATCTTTTCCATTTTTCAGCATAAGATTTTCTAGTACTAGGCCTCCTTGCCTCGAGAATGACATCCAACACTTGTTTACTGGGGGATGGTAATGGAGAGATCAGGTAATTAGCCAGGCTACCAGGTTCAGGGTTTGAAGATGAGGGTGCAGAATCTGGCCCTCCTGCTGGAACAGCAAGGTAGGGGTCTGAGGCAGGTGCCATGGAGCCAGCAGTGACACACTGCACAAGAGGGGGTACCAGTGTTGGCATGGCCAGTCTGGTGCAATCAGCATCATCCTTGGTTTGTCCTGTTTGATCTTTAGTAGCACCTTGGAGAGGAGAGGCAGAGGAGGAAAGGGATAAACTGATAGATTTTTCCAGGTAAAGGAAAGGGCATCCACTTTCCAACCTTATTTGTTGGGAGTCCTTGTGCAGAATTTATCCAATTGGCAGTTCTGTGGGGAGGCAAACAGGTCTATATCTGGGCTCCCCCATTTGTTTTTCAACATGTTGAATGTCTTTGGTTGCAGTTTCCACTCGTGTGGGTCCATGAGATTTCTGCTTAGTTTGTCTCAAGGTAGCTCAAGGCTGTGTTCCACAGAGCCATGGCTAGTCTGCAGAGAAGGTATGAGTGGGTTCTCCCCTGCTTGTTTATGTACCACATAACAGTGGTGTTCTCCATCTTTACCATTAATTGCCCTGGAAGAATGTGGCCCTTGAAGGCTGTCAGGGAATCTGTAAAGCTAACATTTCTTTTTGATTGATATGCAGGTGCATTTGACTTGGGTTCCATTTGCCCTGAATGCACTTCCCTGCCAAGTGAGCCCTCCATGCATAGCCTGATGCATCTGTTGTTAGAGTTTGGGCGGCAGGACGTAGAGTGAATGGCAGTCCCTTGTTTTGCTGGCAGGCTTCTGCCCACCAATGGAACTCTAACTGTAGGCAAGGTATGACAGGAATCACTGCTTCTAGATCCTGAGAATGTTGACATCATAGGCTTTTTAGATACCATTGTAGTTTCCTCATATGCAGTCTTGCATATGGAATTAGGAGAATGCAGGAGGCCATGAGCCCCAAGGCTTGCAGTATTTGTCTTGCAGATAGCAGGGTCTTTGCGGCCATTAGTTTGAAATAAGCTGTCAAATGAACTTGTTTCTCTGGCATGAGGAAAGCCATCTGGGAAGTTGTGTTCAAGCTTGCTCCCAGGAATACAATTTGTTGGCAGGGTACAAGATATGATTTCTTTTCATTTATGGTCTACCCCAGAGATGTTAGCACCTTTTGTACAAACGCCAGATGATTCAAAAGTATGCCCTGGCATTCTGCCTGAATTAGACAATCGTCCAGGTATGGGTATATTTGAATATTTCTTTGCCTGCAAATTGCAATGACTGGAGATAGGCACTTTGTGAATACCCTGGGCGCAGTAGATAAGCCAAAGGGCAGTGCAGAGAACTGATAGTGCATGTAGCCTACTTTGAAGTGTAGGTATCTTCTGCAAGATTCCCTGATTGGGATGTGCAGGTAGGCTTCCTTTAAATCCAGTGTTGCCAACCAGGCATCCCTGCTTAGCATAGGAAGCAACTGGTGAAGAGTTAGCATCTTGAATTTTGGGATCACTAAAGTGTTTAGGCTAGAGAGATCCAGGATAGAACGCCAGGAGTTGTCTTTTCGGGCACCAGGAAAAATCTTGAGTACAAACCTTGTCTCCTTTCCTCTTCTGGGACAGTTTGAATAGCGCTTATACTTAGAGAAAGTACAGTTGTGTACACTTAACATAAATGTAGAGGTTAGAGTGTCTTCACTTTTGCATTCATCACATTTGGGTTATCTGCTTGCAGTAGCCCTCAGTCGGCCTGATTATCAAAGTCTTGGGTCCTGCATCGGTTGCTGCCTCATCTTCCGTGACGTCAGGTCGTCAGGGGTATAAATCATGCAGCCGACGCCATTACATCAGTTTTTCTTGCCCAAGATGTCAGGTGCCCCCCTAATGGGAAGCAATTAAATATATGTATAGACAAGGTTATACCTCCAACAAAAAAGCAAATACACCAAAAAGCTTTTAAGCATAGTGAAAAAAGGAATAGAGGCATAGCCAAAAAAGATAGGGGGCTGGAGGTATAGTAACCAGGACTGCAACAGTGAATACACTCGAACATCAACATTTATGGTAAGTGTACACAACTGTACTATGCTCTTCGTGTTTCAATGTTGCAGTCATCACATTTGGGTAGATTCCCAAAGCTAAGGATGGGAGGAGGAATTTAAATAGCATTAGGACTAGCTATAAGGCCCTGCAAGACTGCAGTAGCAAAACCAGCACTGGATTTAGAGAATATTTGGCAAATGGTAATGCTTGGTGAAAGTATGTACAGAACTCCAGGTAGCAGCTTCTAGGATGTCCCTGGTACGGACACCTCTGAGAAAGGCATGTAGATGTAGATGCAGCCCTGGTAGAATGTGGTCTTATCCCCTGTGGAATAGGTTTTCCATGGTGTTTATAGCAGAAATAAATGCACTGGCCTACCCATTTAGAAATGGTTTGCTTTGAAATGGCCTTCCCCGCTGCCCCTGCAGCAAATGCCACCAGCAGCTACTCAGATTTCCCGAGATGTTTAGTTTTGTCCAAGTAATATCTAAGTTGTCTGTAAACATCTAAGGAGTGCAGTATACGTTCCCCCTTGCTCTGTGGATTAGAAAAGAAGGTTGGCAAATTAATGGACTGATTAAGCTTCTAAATGGATACTACCTTGGGCATAAAGGAGGGATTGGTCCTGAGGGACACACTATCTTCATGAAAGATGATGAAAGGCTCCACTGCCATAAGAGAGCCTGTAATTCAGACACCCTTCTTGCTGAAGTGATGGCTAAAAGGAAGGCTGTTTTCCAAGAAAGGAATTTCAACTCTGCACTTGCAGCTGGCTCAATAGGAGGCAGAGTGAGTTTTTCCAATACAAAGTTAAGGTCCCAGGCTGGAGTTGCGGCTCTCCTAAGTGGTCTTAAGTTCTTGGCCCCTCTGAGGAACTGCTTGAGCAGTGGATGAGAGAAGAGGGGTGTTACTGTGTTGTAATGAGCTGAAATGGTTGAGGCATGAATTTTGATGGAGGAAAAGGAAAGACCCTTGTGAAGCATCTCAGTTAAGTACTGAAGAACCTGAGGTAAATTGGGCGCTGCTGTGCCCATACCCTGAGCTTGGTTCCAGGAACAGAATCTTTTCCATTTTTCAGCATAAGATTTTCTAGTACTAGGCCTCCTTGCCTTTAGAATGATGTCCAACACTTGTTTACTAACGGCTAGTAATGGAGAGCTCAGGTAATTAGCCGGGCTGTCAGGTTGAGGGTTTGAAGATGAGAGTGCAGAATCTGGCCCTCCTGCTGGGGCAGGAGCCATGGATCCAGCAGTGACACGCTGCGCAAGAGGGGGTACCAGTGTTGGCGTGGCCAGTCTGGTGCAATCAGTATCATGCTTGTTTTGTCCTGTTTGATCTTTAGTAGTACTTTATGAAGAGAGGCAGAGGAGGAAAAGCATAAACTGATTTTTCCAGGTGAAGGACAGGGCATCCACTTTCCAAGCTTGTTTGTGGGGAGCCCTTGTGCAGAATTTGTCCAATTGGTAGTTCTGGGGGGAGGCAAACAGGTCTATATGTGGGCTCCCCCATTTGTTTATCAACATGTTGAATGTTTTTGGTTCCAGTTTCCACTCGTGTGGGTCCTTGAGATTTCTGCTTAGATCATCTGCCAGTGTGTTTAGGTTTCCGGGCAGGAATTGAGCCTGTAGGTGCACTTGGTAGTGCAAGGCTGTGTTCCACAGAGCCATGGTTAGTCTGCAGAGAGGGTATGAGTGGGTACCCCCCTGCTTGTTTATGTACCACATAACAGTGGTGTTGTCTATCTTTACCATTAATTGTCCTGGAAGAACGTGGTCCTTGAAGGCTGTCAGAGCATTCTGTACAGCTAACATTACTTTTGGATTGATATGCAGGTGCATTTAACTTTGGTTCCATTTGTCCTGAATGCACTTCCCTGCCAAGTCAGCCCCCCATGCATAGTCTGATGCATCTGTTGTTAGGGTTTGTGCGGCAGGGGGTAGAATGAATGGCAGCCCCTTGTTTTGGTGGCAGGCCTCTGCCCACCAAAGGAATTCTAGCCATAGGCAAGGTATGATAGGAATCATTGCTTCTAGATCCTGAGAATGTTGACATCATAGGCTTTTTAGATACCACTGTAGTTTCCTCATATGCAGTCTTGCATATGGAATTAGTAGAATGCAGGAGGCCATGAACCCCAAGGCTTGTAGTACTTGCCTTGGAGATAGCAGGTTCTTTGTGGCCACTAATTTGAAGTACGTTGTCAAATGAATTTGTTTCTCTGGCATGAGGAAAGTCATCTGGGAAGTTGTGTTCAAGCTTACTCCCAGGAATGCAATTTGTTGACAGGGTACCAGATGAGACTTCTTTTCGTTTATGGTGCACCCCAGACAAGTTAGCATCTTTTGTACAAATTCCAGATGATTCAAAAGTATGTCCTGGCTTTCTGCCTGAATTAGACAATCGTCCAGGTATAGGTATATTTGAATTTTTCTTTGCCTGCAAAATGGAATGACATGTGCTAGGCACTTTGTGAATACCCTGGGCACAGTAGATAAGCCAAAGGGCAGTGCAGAGAACTGATATTGCATGTAGCCTGCTTTGAAGCGTAGGTATATTTTGCATGATTCCCTGATTGGGATGTGCAGGTAGGCTTCCTTTAAATCCAGTGTTGCCAACCAGGCATCTTAGCCTAGCATAGGAAGTAACTGGTGAAGAGTTAGCATCTTGAATTTTGGAATCACCAAAAAAGTGTTTAAGGTAGAAACAGAAGAGACTCTTTTGAGAGAGTGGAGCAAAAGAGAGTAAAATCCCACGAGTGGAGGAGCTCCCTGGTCAGCCTCAGTAAGAAGCTGCGATCCCTGATAAAATCCTCCAAAGCTAGTTACAAAAACAAAATCGTCACTGATTCTAAAGACAACCACAAAGCATTCCATAGCTATGTCAAGAATCTCTGGCAACACTCAGATCTACTTTGAGTTACAGCACAATGGCACTAAATATACAGACTCAACTTATATTGCCAACATCCTGGCAGATAGGTTCAGTGCTAACTTTACCCCCCCCCCCCTCACCCCCTAAAGAGCCCCATCTCTATACCGGAAGAATGCAAAGTTCCTGTAATCACGGCTGCACAGGTAAAAACCACAATCTCCAAAGCCAAGAACACAGCATCCATGGGACCAAACAACATCCCAGGCTGCGTTCTACACGAACTACAGAACGAACTGGCACCCCACCTAAGTACCATGTTCAATCATAGCCTCACCTCAGGCTTTGCGCCTGCTGAATGGCGCACAGCAACGGTTATCCCACTCCACAAAGGGGGAGCCACCACAGACCCCGGGAACTACCACCCCATTAGCCTGACAAGCCTGGTCTGCAAGGCCATGGAACGTATCATCATGGAACTTATAAACAAAGATATTGGTAATCTCCAAACTCTGGATCCCACCCAGTTCAGGTTTGTAAAAGGCAGATCATGTCTCCTAAACCTGATAGACTTCTTTGAAGCAGTCACCAAAGCCGTAGACAAGGGTAAGGTGGTTCACACAGCCTATCTAGATCTTGCCAAGGCTTCTGACACCATCCCCCACTCTGGAATTATAGATAAACTCACTAAACTAGGTATAAATCCCTATGTCACAAGATGGGTTGCCAACTGGCTCACTGACGGAACACACACTGTGAAAGTAGCAGACTCCAAATCCGACTTCAGACCAGTGACAACTGGAGTACCACAGGGTTCAGTCCTGGGTCCTCTCCTGTTTGGTGTCTACTTCTCTGAAGTACAGGCTAACACAGAAGGTCTTTGGCTAACGAAGTTCGCAGATGACTGCAAACTAGGAGCCATAATCAAACTCCTAACGATGTGGACATCCTGCAAAAGGGCCTCACTGAGACAGATGCCTGGTGTCAAAGCCATGGCCTCAAGCTCAATGCCAAAAAGTGCATTGTCATCCCCTTTGGTAAAAACTCTGCACCCATGAACTACAACATAGGCGGTAGTATACTTAAAACTGAAAGTGTAATAAGAGACCTTGGGACACAGGTGGACAGTAGTCTCTCCTTTGATAATCACATCGCCACAGTAGTCAGGAAATCCTTCTACGTGGCACACCTCATCACAAAAGTTTTCTCATCCAGAAAAAAAAGAGGTAATTGTTCCCCTCTACTCATCACTCATTAGACCCATTATAGAGTACAATGCCCCTTTTGGTATGTACCTCACAAGACATCCACAACAACTGGAAAGGCCACAGAAATACCTCACAAAGAAGATTACCGGCTTCAAACAGATGCCCTACGCAGACCGTCTCAAAAAACTCCAGCTTTACTCCGTCGCATATCGCCTACTCAGAGGTGATCTCTGCCTAACATACAAAGCTATGTCAAACCTAGAACTGTTGGACATGCTCCACTTAAAGAAATCCCAATCCCTCCGAGCTACACGCTCTAGGGACATAAACCTTGTCACCACATTAAACAGAACATGCCGGAGGGATAGATTCCTGTCCCAGAGACTTCCCATACTCTGGAATAAACTACCTATCTATATCAAACAACGCTCCTCATTAGCACTCTTCAAGAAAAATCTTGATGACTGGATGGGAAATAGGAAATTCACTCCGGGGATCACCTCTGTGGCTCTGCTCAACAGTGGCACAGGAAAATAATTTTCTTGGGTGGCAAAAGCCAGGGTACCTTTTTGGCTGGGCTTGTATAGGTCCCAGAGCCAATAGCCTAGTACCTACCTATGAACCTATGAAAGGTCCAGGATAGGATGCCATGAGTAGTCTTTTCTGGGTACCAGGAAAAGTCTTGAATAAAAACCTTGTCCCTTTTCCTCTTCTGGTACAGTCTGAATAGCCTTAATGCTTAAGAGAGAGAGTACTTGCTTTTGAGCCTCAGCCCATTGATATGGGGGTAGATCTGGCCGACCGTTTGGGGTTGGTAACGTGTGGAAGTGAAATCTGTATCCTTGGGAAACTATATTTAAAACCCATTTTTCCTGGGTAATGAGTTCCCAGTTTTTGGCCTGCAGAGCAATCTTTCCCCCTAAAGGAACAGTCAGTTGAGAAGTGCTTGGAAGTTTTAAAGTCAAGTTATTGAGACAGCTTTCCATAGGGGGGAGTCTTACTACTCCCTGGTATGGAAGCGGAAACCCCCCATTGCTTAGTCTTGTGTGTACCCTGGGACTGAAACCTGGGGCTTCTGCTGGTTCTAGGTTTGGGTAGAAAAGGCCTGGAAGAGGAAGGAAATAACCAATTCTTTGTGGGCCAATGCCTACTAAATCTTGGAGGCTGAACTTGTAGGAAATCTTTAACAGTTTGCATAGATTTAGCTTTTTCCTCCATCTTTTTAAGAACTTCTGCTTTGATGCCAAACAGGCAGTACTGATTTAAGGGAGCATCCAACAATTTAGCTTTAACATGATCTGGCAAAGATTGTTCCTTAAGCCAAGCATGCCTTCTAAGTGCAGCCCTGCAAGAGGCCTCTAGTGAATCAAACCCATATTGCAAAGTATGTTTACCAACCTGTTCAGCAGAATGGATTAAATCCTGTAAATCATTTTCAGCACAGTCAGGAATCAACATCATCTTCTGTTTAAGCAATCCAATAATATGTTGCTGGTACTTTAACATATGAAACTGACAGTTTAAGGACCTAAAGGCCAAGGTTGCAGAAGTGTATACCTTCTTACTCCATGTATCCAGCGCCCTGGAGTCTCTTTCCAGAAGGGGTAGGATTTTTGGCAGTAGCAGCCTTAATGCCCTTGGGCCCCTGTGAAATAGTCTCAAGATCTGCAGCAGGATTTCTAAAAAGGAACTTGTGAGAATCAGGAACCCTGTAGTATCTATCAGGTTTTCTGGGAGCAGGAGGCAAAGAATCAGGGGGCCAAACTAGATTCTGAAAAGGCATCATCAACAATGTTTAGTACAGGAGGGACAGCTAAAGGCCTGTGTTGAGGCAGGAGTAAGAAGTCCCTAAGCCTCTTTTTTGAATCAGAGTAATCCTGGCTTTCCCGGCAGAAATGCTCCCTAAGAGTATGCAAGGTTTCACCAAAAGAGAAATGCTCCGGAGGGGATGCAGAGGGAATAGAGTCCTCTGCATCAGAATCCTCATAAGCAGATAAGGATAAATCTAGGTCATCAGAAGAAAAGTACAGTTTTGTACCTACCATAAATGTAGATGTTCGAAGATCCACATTGCTGCAGTCCTTACACTTGGGTAGTCCGCTGTCCTCGGTCGGCCCGAATATCAAAGTATAAGGCTGACGTCAGTCAAGGCGCATTAGACTGACATCAGGACGTCAGGGTACAAATGCGCATGACCGACGTCATATCCTCAGTCTTTTCTTGCCCCAGATGTCAGAAGACCCCAAAAGAAAGGTCAAAACCAAAAGACAGCAAACAACCAACCAACCACCCTTGCACTAACAAAATGTACAATATATACAATAAATACAATATTTACAACCCAACCCACACAACCGCCTCTAACTACAGAGGGGAAGGAGGGAGGGTAAATTGACTGCAGCAATGTGGATCTTGAACATCTACATTTATGGTAGGTACAAAACTGTACTATGTTCTTCATCTCACATTGCTGCAGTCCTTACACTTGGGTAGAATCCCAAAGCAGAGGTAAGGGAGGATGGCAAAACTATAAAGCAGCAGGAGCTGCCAAAATGCCCTGTAAAATAGCAGTGGCAAAACCAGCCCTAGATTTAGAGTAAAGTGGAAGGTGATAATGCTTAGAGAAAGTATGCACTGAACTCCAAGTAGCTGCCTCCAAAATATCCTTAGTTGCCACCCCTTAAAAAGCTGTCAAGTGGCAGTAGCCCTAGTGGAATGAGGCCTAATCCCAGCTGGAATCTCCTTGCCATGATGGGAATAACAGAAAGCAATGCAAAACCCAATCCACTTAGAAATAGTTTGTTTTGACACAGGCTTGCCCTGAGAACTCAAAGCAAAAGAAACAAATAACTGCTGAGACTGCCTGAACCCTTTAGTTCTGCTCAAATAATATCGCAACTGCCTGTGTACATCTAAAGTGTGCAAAATCTTTTCCCCTTTATTTTGAGGATTTGCATAAAAAGTAGGCAGATGAATAGTTTGGTTTAAAGCCACACTAGAAACCACTTTAGGCATAAAGGAAGGATTAGTACGCAAAGATACCCTATCCTTATGGAAAATCAAGAAAGGCTCAACTGACATAAGGGCCTGTAATTCAGAAACTCTTCTTGCAGAGGTAATGGCCAACAAAAAAGCAGTCTTCCATGATAAATATTTCATCTCGGCAGTAGCTGCAGGCTCAAAAGGTTGTAGAGTAAGTTTCTCCAACACAAAATTGAGATCCCAAGCAGGAGTAGGAGCTCTACGTGGGGGTCTTATATTCTTTGCCCCTCTAAGAAATTGCTTGAACAAAGGATGAGAAAACAATGGTGGGTCACAGTCATAGTGAGCCGAAATTGCTGCAGCATTTACCTTAATAGAAGAGAAGGACAAACCTTTGTCCAGTAACTCAGTAAGATATTGAAGAGCCACACCTAAATTAGGCTCAGAAACATCAAATTTCTTTGCTGCACTCCAAAATAAAAATCTCTTCCATTTATCTGCGTACACTTTCCTTGTACTAGGCCTTCTGGCTTCCAAAATAACATTCAAAACTTGCTGTGGAAGTCGAGACCCTCCAGGGTTCAAAACAGAATATGCCAGGCTGTTAGGTGAAGAGAGTGAAGTTTGACATTGAGTAAATGACTGTTCTCCTGAGACAGCAGGTGTGGAATCGAAGGCAAAGGCCATGGAGGCTCCCGTACCAGACTTCTCAGTAAAGGGTACCAATGCTGTCGAGGCCAATCTGGAGCTATTAAAATCATCCTTGGCTTGTCCTGTCTGACCTTTAGGAGTAACTTTGGGAGGAGAGGCAGAGGTGGAAAGGCATACACATGAAGATTGTTCCACTTGAAAGAAAGAGCATCCACTTTCCAGGCTGTGGGATGAAACCTTTTTGTGCAAAACTTTGGCAGCTGGTAGTTTAGTGGAGAAGTGAACAGATCTATGTCTGGAGTTCCCCATGACACTGTCAATTTCTGAAATACATGAGGATCCAATTTCCACTCGTGGGGATCCATAATTCGTCTGCTCAACGCATCTGCTAAGGAGTTCTGTGCTCCCGGCAGAAACCTTGCCTGAAGATGTAGCTGTAAACTGAGAGCAGTCTCCCACAAAATCATTGCTTGCCTGCATAGAGGATAAGAATGTGTTCCCCCCTTGCTTGTTGATGTACCACATGACAGTTGTGTTGTCTGTTAGAATCAACACCTGCCCTGGAAGAAGTAAATCCTTGAAAGCTATTAATGCAAATTGGACTGCTAACATCTCCTTCAAGTTGATATGTAGATGTTGTAGTCTGGCAGGCCACGTGTCTTGTATCCACTTTCCATTTAGATGAGCTCCCCAAGCTTTGTCTGAGGCATCTGTCGTTAGAATCTGACTCGCCTCTGGCCGGGTCACAGAGAGTCCCTTGTTTAGGTGACATTCCTGAGCCCACCACAACAATTCCTTTTGAATGCAAGGTATTATCTGAATGACAGTGTCCATATCTTGGCAGTGCTGTGTCCATACATTTTGAGATACCATTGTAGCTTCCTCATATGCAGTTTGGCATTGGGAAGCACCAGAATACAAGATGCCATGAACCCCAAGGCTTGAAGGACTGTCTTTGCAGTCAGCCTGGACTGATGAGACAATTGATGGAAGTAAAGGGAAAGATTCTTTTGTTTGTCCGGGGTCAAAAGGCCATCTGGGATGCTGTATTCAGTCTTACACCCAGAAAGCACATGTCCTGAGAGGGTACTAGACTGGACTTTATTTCGTTCACAGAATACCCCAGGCATCTTAGCACTGCTATCACATATTGCAGATGATGAAGAAGTTCGTCCCTTTCTTGAGCCAGAATCAGGCAATCGTCCAAATAAGGATAAATCTGTATTCCTTTTAGCCTGAAGAAAGCTATCACTGGAGCCAGAACTTTTGTAAACACTCTGGGCGCAGTAGATAAGCCAAAGGGCAATGCAGAGAACTGATAATGAGAAGTTCCAGCCCGAAAACGCAGATACTTCCTGCAACTTAGTCTGATAGGAACATGAAGGTAAGCCTCCTTGAGATCCAGAGTTACCATCCAGTGATCTTTGCCCAACAGAGGTAAAAGCTATTGTAACGTCAACATTTTGAATTTGGGAATGTCCAGATAAGTGTTGAGGATAGATAAATCCAAAATTGGTCTCCACGTGTTCCCCTTCTTTGGTACTAGGAACAGGCGAGAATAAAATCCTAGGCCCACTTCTGGCAGAGGGACCGGCTGTATGGCCCCTATTTGAAGTAGCAGAGAAATTTGTTTGTGAGCCTCTATTCTTTGTTGAGGAGGAACGTCTGGCATGCCTTTGAAAGGAGGCAAGGTATGGAAATAAAACCTGTAACCTTTGTGTATGATATCCAATACCCATCTGTCTTGGGTAATTAAACTCCAATTTTCCTTGAAAAGTGCCAACCTTCCTCCCAAAGGTGCTGCCAGACGAGAAGGCTCTGGCAGCTGAAAAGGTAGGTCATTGGGCCTGTTTTCGAAAGGACTGACCCCTGCCCTCACCCGAAGACTGTGCAGGTGAACTCCCTGTTCTAGGCCTGAAAGCGCCCTGAGCTCTGCCCCTACCACGTCTAGATCTACCCCTAGACTGGGAATCATAAGAAGGATATGTCCACCCCTTGGTAGGCCAATTCCTACTAAACTTCGGAGGCTGAACCTGCAAAAAATCTTTAACAGTCTGCATAGACTTAGCCTTGTCTTCCATTTTCTTTAGGACTGCCTCCACAGGTGAACCAAACAACACATCAGACTGTAAGGGAGCATCTAAAATCCTTGTCTTAACATGGTCAGATAAATTCTGATCCCTCAGCCAGGCGTGCCTGCGAAGAACTGACCCAGTGGCAGCCACCCTAGACGAGGCCTGTACAGCATCAAAACCACATTGCAAAGAATGCTTACCCACCTGTTCAGAAACATGTACCAAATCCTGTAATTCCTTACACACAATACCTTCCGCCAGAGCATCTACCTTAGACTTCAATTGAGAAAGTAGATAGTTTTGGTATTTCAACATGTGAAACTGGCAATTCAAAGCCCTCATAGCTAAGGTGGAAGAAGTATAGACTTTCTTTCCCCATCTATCCAAAGCCCTGGCCTCTTTATCTGGAGGAACCGGATTTTTTAACAACAGAAGCCTAGACACCCTTAGGCCCTTGACTAACAGTTTCTGGGTCCGCCCTAGGACTCTTAAAAAGATATTTATGAGCTTCGGGCACCCTGTAATACCTATCCGGTTTAACAGGAGCAGGAGGCAAAGAATCAGGATTAAGAGCAGCCTCTGCAAACACATCTTCCACAACATCCAGAACAGGAGGTATAGCCAAAGGCCTATGCTGGGTTAAAACAAAAATTCCCTAAGCCTTTTCCTGGAATCAGAGAAGTCCTGACCTTCCCACTTAAAATGTTCCCTCATGGAATGAAGAGTCTCTGAAAAGAAAAATCCTCTGGAGGAGAAGCAGAAGGAGTAGAATCATCCACATCAGAATCAGAATAAGGAGAATACTCCTGCAAGTCTTCAGCCGAAGACTCTGAAACATCCAAGCCTGCTCAAAACTCCCCAACTCTGGTTCCACCCTAGGCCTCTTATCAGGAGGGGCAAAGAACCTCTAATTAAAGTAATTAAATCTTCTGCCATTTTAAGCATGTGCTTCTTGGGCACAGATCCTGATGAACTAGGAGTGACACCAACAGAAGCTAAACCTGGCCTGCCTCTGGGAGAAGCCTTGGAAACAGAAGGAAAGGGCCTAACCACCCTAGGAAGGGAGGGGAGTACAGTAACCTGAGAAGCCCCTTCAGCCTGACCTGCCTCCTGAGAGGCCACATCCTGCAATAACAAAGACTCCCCCTGGGACTCCAGAGAAACCTCCGGCGGAACCCCCGGTTCCGACACCTCCAAAGAACCGGCGTCCGGTACGGACGACTCTTCTTGTCTGGGCTTAGCTGCTTTGTCTTTACGCTTCTTCGTAGAAGCAGGCGTCGGAGCATCCAACGGCATGTTATAATTGCACCGCTTCCCGAAGACTAACCTGGCACAATCTAACCTTCGCTTAATAGTGCGCTTATTAAACCTAGCACAAAAGCGACACCCAACAACATCGTGCTCAGGCCCCAAACAAGGAATACCCAAAGAATGGTAATCTCTATGCGGTATCTGTTTCCCACAAGAAATACAGTTATTCACTTTTTCTGACATCCGGTAAACCACTGAGGCAAGAAAAAACTAAAATATTCCCCAACGGGGTACTTAGCCAACTTTGACTCGGTCTGAAACTCCGAACCAAAATTTCAGAACGCCGAACGGCACTTGCAACGCTGCTTCTGCATCGGACCATGCGGCAAAAAAGACTGAGGATATGACGTCGGTCATGAGCATTTGTACCCTGACGTCCTGATGTCAGTCTAATGCGCCTTGACCGACGTCAGCCTTATACTTTGATATTCGGGCCGACCGAGGACAGCGGATTACCCAAGTGTAAGGACTGCAGCAATGTGAGATGAAGAACATCAGAAATTTCAGAATCCTGGTCAGAAGATTCATAAGCAAATTCAGTCCTAGGTCTCTTAGAAGGGGATGGTTGGCTTCCCCTGATTAAAGTTATAAGGTCTTCAGCCATTCTTATCATTTGTTTTTTAGGCATAGAGGCCTGACCATGCGGCCTGGGTGTCAGTTTTCTAGGCATGGTTCAAGCTTTAGGCCTTAAAGAAGAAGGTGGCGTTGGTTTAATATGCAAGTCCGTAGGCCTGAATACACCCTCAGAAGCCAGTGCCTACACAGCAGCTCCAGACCCATCCAAGGTAGAGACATCCGCAGGGTCTACAGTTGAAGCATCATGCGGCATACCAGACTGCGAATGGGTCTCAGTAGAGGCCTGCGAATCAGAAGTAGCGGGTATCAGAAGCTGCGAAAGCAACTCACTGAGTACTGGCAAACTGGTGACTGGCTTAGGAGAAGCGTTGTCGGCAGCTTTGGATCTAGGCAACCTGTCTCTATCTTTATCTTTGCGTTTTTTCAGAATGCTGGTAGTCAGATGGCTTACCGACGACATATCTGGATAATTGAACCGAGAACCTAAATATTTAGAAGCGTAAATATACAGACGACGGATAGTTCATTAGGCAAATAAGGCACAAAACCAACAGCGAGGTACTTCGTGGTCAGGGCCTAGGCAAGGAATACAGTAAGAATGAAAATCTTTGTGAGGTATTTGCTTTTCACAAGAAATGTAATTAGTAACTTTTACTGAAATCGGTAAAGAGCAAGAAAAAGTTTCCCCAATGGGGTACTTAGCTTTAGTTGAAGGCTTCGGTTCTGCAACTCTAAAATGAAAATTTCAGGAGTTGTCCGACCGGCACTTGTAAACTGCTTATGCTTTGGGCACCACACGGCAAGAAAGACTGGTGTAATGGCATCGGCTGTATGCTTTATACCCCTGACGACCTGAAGTCATGGAAGATGAGACAGCAACCAACGCAGGACCCAAGACTTTGATAATCAGGCCGACTGAGGCCTACTTCAAGCAGATAACCCAAATGTGATGACTGCAACAGCGAAACACGAACATCTTGCTTTTGAGCCTCTGCCCACTGATTTGTGGGTAGATCTGGCCAACCGTTTGGGGTTGGTAAAGTGTGGAAGTGGAATCTGTATCCTTGGGAAACTATATTTAAAACCCATTTGTCCAGGGTAATGAGTTCCCAGTTTTTTGCCTGCAGAGCAATCTTTCCCCCTAAAAAGGAACAGTCAGCTGAGAAGGGCTTGGAAGTTTGAAAATTAAGTCCTTGAGACAGTTTACCATAGGGGGGAATCTTGCTACTACCTGCTTTGGAAGTGGGAGCACCCCATTGTTTGTCCTGTGCGTACCTTGGGACTGAAGCCTGGGTGTTCTGGCCTGGAAGAGGCAGGAAAGGACCAGTTCTTAGAGGGCCAATGCCTACTAAATCTTGGAGGCTGTACGCGCAGGAAATCTTTAATAGTTTGCATATATTTAGCTTTTTCCTCCATCTTTTAAGTAGTACTTCTGCTTTGTTGCCAAACAAGCGGTCCTGGTTTAAGGGAGCATCCAGCAATTTAGCTTTAACATGATCTGGCAAAGATTGCTCCTTAAGCCAAGCATGCCTTCTAAGTGCAGATCCAGTGACAGCAGCCCTGCAAGATGCCTCTAGTGAATCAAAAACACATTGCAAAGTATGTTTTCCAACTTGTTCAGCTGAATGCATTAAATCCTGTAAATCCCTAATTTCAGCATAGTCAGGAATAAATATCACTTTCTGTTTAAGCAATCCAATAATGTGCTGCTGATACTTTAGCATATGAAACTGGCAGTTTAGGGCCCTAATGGCCAAGGTTGCAGAAGTGTATACCTTCTTACCCCATCTATCCAGTGCCCTGGAATCTCTATCAGAAAGGGTGGGATTTTTGGCAGTAGTAGCCTTAATGCCTTTGGGTCCCTATGAAATGGTCTCAAGATCCGCAGTAGGATTTTTAAAAAGGAACTTGTGAGAGTCAGGAACCCTGTAATATCTATCTGGTTTTCTGGGAGCAGGAGGTAAGGAGTCTGGGGCCAAGCTGGACTCCAAAAGGGCATCATCAACAATGTCCAATACAGGGGGGATAGCTAAAGGCCTGTGTTGAGGCAGGAGTAAGACATCCCTAAGCCTCTTTTTAGAATCAGAGTAATCCTAGCTTTCCCAGCGAAAATGCTCCCTAAGACTAAGACTATGCAAGGTTTCACCAAAAGAGAAATCCTCTGGAGGGGAATCAGAGGGAATAGAGTCCTCTGCATCAGAATCCTCATAGGTAGATAAGGGTAAATCCTGGTCATCAGAGGAAACAGAAATTTCAGAATCCTTATCAGAAGAATCATAAGCAAATTCAGTCCTAGATCTCTTAGAGGGGGAAGGTTGACTTCCCCTGATTAAAGTAAAAAGGTCTTCAGCCATTCTTATCATTTGTTTTTTAGGCATAGAGGCCTGACCATGCGGTTTGGGCATCGATTTTCTAGGCATGGATCGAGTTTTAGGCCTTGAAGAAGAAGATGGCGTTGGTTTTATATGCAAGTCAGTAGGCCTGAATACACCCTCAGAAGCCGGTGCCTGCACAGCAGCTCCGGACCCATCCAAGGTACAGACATCCGCAGGTTCCACAGTTGAAGCATCTCGTGGCATACCAGTCTCCGAATGGGTCTCAGTAGAGGCCTGCGAATCTGAAGTAGTGGGTATCAGGGGCTGTGAAAGCACCTCAGTGAGTACTGGCGAACTGGCGACTAGCTTAGGAGAAGCGTCGTCAGCAGCTTTGGACCTAGGCGGCCTGTCCCTGTCTTTATCTTTGTGTTTTTTCAGAATGTCGGTAGTAGGGTGGCTTACCGAAGCCATATCTGGGTAATTGAACCGAGTACCAAAATATTTAGAAGTATAGTTTGCTGTTTAAATAAGGCACAAAACCGACAGCGAGGTACGTTGTGGTCAGGGCCTAGGCAAGGAATACAGTACGAATAAAAATCTTTATGAGGTATTTGCTTTCCAAAAGAAATACAATTATTGACTTTTACTGACATCGGTTTAGAGCAAGAAAAAGTTTCCCCAACGGGGTACTTAGCTTTAGTTGAAGACTTCCGTTCTGAAACTCGAAAACGAAAATTTCAGGAGTCGGCTGACCGGCACTTGCAAACTGCTTCTGCTTCGGGCACCGCAGGGCAAGAAAGACTGGGGTAATGACGTCGGCTGCATGCTTTATACCCCTGACTACCTGACGTCATGGAAGATGAAACAGCAACTGATGCAGGACCCAAGACTTTGATAATCAGGCCAACTGAGGGCTACTGCAAGCAGATAACCCAAATGTGATGACTGTAACAGTGAAACACAGAGAACATCCTATATAGGATTCCGCTCATCTCTTATAAGAGAGGTAGGAATATTAAAGACATGGTAGTACATAACACATTCATGCTTCCTGGTGATAAGTTGATTATACAAGCCAGTAGATGTGGAACTTTTCCGTGTAGAAAATGTTCAGTATGTGCTAAATATTGTTAGATCCTTTGACAGCATTAGTAAAATAAGATGTTGTCCTACACCCCTGTATACGTGCACCACTAAAGGAATGGTGTATATGTTTTCATGCCCTTGTGGCTTGTTTTATATAGGGGAAACTATTTTTAAACTAAGGCTTCAAGAGCATGTCAGAGATATTAAGAACAATAATTTTGTAAATCCTGTTGCCTTGCATTTTAATTTGACACAATTTTTCTGTCTTAGAAGCATGTATTTTGGAACAGGTTTCATCTAGGGATGATACTATGTTAAAAAACAAGCTGTTGTATAAACAGACATTATTTATTCTTAAGTATAACACTATCTCCACATAGACGGTAGTATACTTAACACCGAAAGTGTGATAAGAGACCTTGGGAAACAGGTGGACAGTAGTCTCTCCTTTGATAATCACATCACCACAGTAGTCAGAAATCCTTCTACGTGGCACACCTCATCACAAAAGGTTTCTCATCCAGAAAAAAAGAGGTCATTGTTCCCCTCTACTCATCACTCATTAGACCCATTACAGAGTACAACGCCCCTTTTGGTATGTACCTCACAAGACATCTACAACAAATGGAAAGGCCGCAGAAATACCTCACAAAGAGGATTACCAGCCTCAAACAGATGCCCTACGCAGACTGTCTCAAAAAACTCCAGCTTTACTCCGTCGCATATAGTCTACTCAGAGTTGATCTCTGCCTAACATACAAAGCTATGTCAAACCCAGAGCTGTTGGACATGCTCAACTTAAAGAAATCCCAATCCCTCTGAGCTACATGCTCTAGGGACCTAAACCTTGTCACCACAATAAACAGAACATGCCGGAGGGATAGATTCCTGTCCCAGAGACTTCCCATACTCTGGAATAAACTACCTATCTATATCAAACAAAGCTCTTCATTAGCATTCTTCAAGAAAGATCTTGATGATTGGATGGGAAATTTGGATGGGAAATTCACCCCAGGGATCACCTCTGTGGCTCTGCTCGACAGTGGCACAGGAAAATAATTTTCTTGGGTGGCAAAAGCCAGGGTACCTTTTTGGCTGGGCTTGTATAGGCCCCAGGGCCGACAGCCTAGTACCTACCTATGAACCTATAAATGTTGTTGTGTCTTTCAGCTTTTCCCGGTTAGGGGTCGCCACAGCGGAACTCTGGTTCGCTAATGATTGGCAGTAGATTTGTGTGTGCCGTGTTGCCGGCCCTGACGCACAACCTTCAACTAAGGCATGCCCATTCACGCACATCTCCACACAGAAGACACTCTAGCTGAGAATCGAACAGGACAACGTCTTACTGTGAGGAGGCAATGCTACCGCAGCACCACCACCGCAGTCCAGATGGATTGAATAATGAATGTAAATGGAGAGTTTTCCTATAAAGGAATTGATAGGTTAATTGTTTAATTATTTAATTGTGTTTTTATATATATATATATATATATATATATATATATATATATATATATATATACATGTATATATATATATATATATATATATATATATATACATGTATATATCAGAGCTGTTTTTGCTATGAATTATTAACTCCTAGAAGGCTTTTTTTGCCGAGGCGCCAGCGTGATTTTATTAAAGTTTTGATAATCTCTCTTGCGGTTGCAGCTTCATTTCACTGGCCTAGTGGTATTTGTATATCGAGTGTTCTATTAGTGTTTTTTTAATATATGGTATTTTTGCCCGTTTGTTTTTTGGTTATATTTGTTTTGGCACAATTCTTAAGAGGGAACATAATGACAGAAGAAAAACCCTGAATGGAAAAAGATAAACTACTCCTTCACTTTATCGGCAGCTTGTTAAAGGTACTACACCTATAAAATCGCCAGCATTATAACAGACAACAATGAGGCCGTTTTGATGAAGGCACTGAAATTGTGTTCCATTTACATCAGAAGCCATACAAGGAGAGACTAAAACAGCTTAACATATTTTCATGATGAAAGTATACACAGGAGAACACGACAAGCTCCTCAAGAGAGTCCTCAGACTCCAACTGCTTATGATTTTTCAAAAACAGAGAGAAAACTAGTGTTTATAGCATGACAACATAAGGTGGATAAACTCAGGAAATTTATGAAAAAGTATTACTTCACAAAGAGGTAGTGGATTATTAGGACAGTTTTCCTGAAAACAGTGAACAAGTTCAATAATGCAAGAGATAAGAAAAAGGAAAAGCAAATCATAGCCAGTTCCACTCGCACAGAGGGATAAAACTAACTACAGCACATATAAACAGAGTTTGATTAGTGGCTTGGACATAGGCTGGAGCTTGCTTGGAGAGGAATGCAGTGATGCAGCATTGCAGTCTTTCCTCTACGAGGAGAGGGCAGAGTGTATGGGAGTGCTTGCTCAGGGCAAAGGTTCATGCTGTTTAATTCCTGGTGGAGATTAGAGACTGCACAAGGAACTGGCTTCAAGTAGAGGGGTAGGATTTGTCCTGATGTATTACATCACTTGTGAAAGTAAGTGATGCAACCTTGCTGATGCCCAATGTATGTTAAGACCTGGCTGTCTTACTGGGTTTTCACAGAGGGGCTAGGTCTGAAAACTGAAAATACTATCCCTGATGACTACCTAAAGTCAGCTCTCTGCGTGAAGAAAGCAAGCACTAACATATAGGGTCTGAGATTTGGCAGACAGTGAAGGCAAAAAAAAGAAAAGAAATGAGGTCTTGGGTGGGATGGGGGATGTACTGTAAGGTAAGAAGGACCTGCAGCTTTTCTAATGAGAGAGAGAGAGAGAGAAGGTAAGCCAAGCGATCATTTACTATGAAAAACTTTACAAGATATTCTTCCATTTTCCATTACTTAAATGAATAATGAATTAGTGGCAATGAGAATGAGGCTTTACATTTTCCATACATTCTTTAGTAAATGCTTATAGAGAGACCGCCATTTACTGGTTTGCTGTGGAAGACAAGACTAGGTGGATCTCCAACTACAGGAAAAATAGGAACTCCGATGCACTGTAAAAACTGCCCTTTCCAGCAGGCATTCTGGTGAAAACTCCTGGTATTCCTTACCTAACAGAAATAAAAGCTACTGATAACTTGAACAGCAATGTGTGGCCTGAGGATCCACAAGGCATAACTGCCTCGATCATGCAGCACATAATTACTCTACAAGTTAATAGTCTTGGTGCAGAACTTTGCAATAAAATAAGGAACAAAACTGACCAGTCAGGTACTGCCACCACTGTTCAAGTCCAAAGCAGCTCAGCACCAAAACACAGACAGTATAATGCACATCATGAAAGCCACGCAGACTCTGGATGGACATGGAGTGAGTCTTATACTACAAAAACAGAATTATTAATACTTCTTTTCTTGAAGAAATGTTTTAGCACGTTTGCATAGCTGTCTGTCTGAAGTGCAGACCATAAAGACTAACCTCTACAAGTCCTTCATTTTATCAGCAGTTACCAAAGTACCTCAAACTACACAAATATTAAATAAGGTGTTTGTGTTTGCCAAGGATTTTTCACATTGGTACAGCTGAGCTGTTCATTTTAGCCCAGTGCTGCTACACTTAACGACGACAAGGTAATTCAATTAGAAGCATGTGTGACACCATGACTGACACTTGCTGTGGGCCGAGTTAAAATGTAATGAAAACTGATTTTCCTCATTTCTGGCTATAAGCTGTAACAAATTATCTCCGGCTTCATCTCAGCAGCCCTGGAGGGAAGCTTGTTAAATCATCAGCTCTAATGGGAAACAACAGCCTGTGCTGTGTCGCTGGCATAACCTACTCAATATACACTGCAGCAAGCTCTCTGTACTTGTACTTAATGCCTCATCTCCTCATATTAACTCTGATTTAAGTAGCATTGGAAAATGAAAATACCCTTTTATAATACTTCGCCAGCATGCTATTTACAGTACCAGAAGATACACTCACAGTGAGCTAATCCTCTCCACCCTCCATTACCCACAGCCAGACCAAAACAACATTACAAGTAGCAAAACACACAGTAAATGTAAAATAGCAAATTGCTACAAGTATACTTCAAAGAAACCACATAAAAATTGAGCCTTTACTCAAAACAAGAACACTGAAATCTTAGTGGTAATTATAATTATGTTAATTTCACAACTCTGTACAACCTCACTCAACAAAGAGCTAACCTAGCTCCATTCAAAAAAAAAAAAAAAAACATTTAATATGTCTCCCACCTCTGCAGCTGTAGGCAGATCCTACAGGAATTCGTAAATTGCCATCCTCAAATACTACACTTTGGTAAATCACGCGATTTTCAGAAAAAAATGAAAAATACTGCAGTCTTCCTTAATACTAACTACAAACTACGCTTTCACCAGCTACGCAAGGAGAAATCATCCCAGCAGTAACATCCTGGACACAGGTTGCCTCATTTTTACCTAGTTTGCTGAACATTATTATGTCAAAAGCACTCATCAAAACAACTTTGACAAAAGCAGATTTAAGAACGTTTAATGAAGTTTCTGTGGGTTTAAAGCCATCCACACAGAAGATAGTCCCCTGTAACCCCCACTTTCATATAATGAACTCTGACACTGGAAAACCTTGAATGAAAGCGGTTTTGACCAAACAGCTTGAAAAACTAGATGCTAATGAATCAACACATTCCCTGACTCCTTATTCACACAGGCAATCTGAATTTAACTTTAAAACATCTGTCCTTCAATACAAATACCATCTCATGTCATCCAAGAAAACAGACCATATGCCTTATGGGATTAACCTAATTCACAAAAGCAAGCAAGCAATCAAGTAAATAAATGAAATAATCAGAATGTATGCAGGTCATGTTAAGTGACTAAGCCAGTAATGTAGTCAGTAACAAGTATTTCACCCTACTGTTAGTCTGAGGTGGGATACGGGCTATTACAAATGGGGACAGATATGATAAAATAAATACTGCAGTCCTCCTGAATGCTAATTACAAACTGAGTTTGCAACAGCTATGCCAGGGAATTTCTCTTGGAACAGATGATTTAAAGGACAGTTAATATATAAGCATTATGTCATGGAACAAAACAGAAATTCTGTACTTATGCAGAGCTTTGATGCCCCTCTATGACTTTCTTGATGGCTGCTTTATCCTCCTCCGTGGTGGATCAGAGCCAGTAAACCTTCCACATAGATGTTTCTCCATCGCTCACACTCTCCTATCACGCAGTGCAGTTTCTTTCTTGTTGAAGATTGAGTTTGCCCTTAAAGAGACACTCAGGTAGTGGACAAAATATGGCAAGGAGTAAGGATTCAGACATAAGTCTGTTTGGTAAATCCAGAACGCAAGGTGTCAAGTTCGACAGAGGCTGGTGGGTGGGACACTGAAATGGATGGAGAGGGACAACAAGCCAAGTACATAACTTTCATTTCCTATGTTGTCCCCTCTGTTGGTTGGGACACATTTCCCAGCTATGTTTCCTCACAGGTGGCATCATAGCAAGATATCCCCAAGAATGATGGAACCAAAGGCAGCTCTAGAGCTGAATATAAGGTCAGTTTTGTAACTCTTGATGAAGGAATGCCTTGTTTACCAACTAGTTGCAGTGCAAGTGTCACTGACAGATTAGTGTTTGAGAAAAATATTGTGGAGGTAGAAATGGATTTAATAAATGAGCTTTGGGTTTGAATGGTACAGTCAAACCTTTGGAAAAGTAAATAAAGTACAGTTATTAAAGAAAATTAGAAGTTATGTACTCACCATAACGTTCCATCTGAGTAGGTGTATTCATTTGTCTGCAACCTGTGGGTTATGGATCCGATATCGGATCCGAACCGGCATAGTTTTCCAGCTATGGATCCAAGCTCTCAGCTCCTCCCCTCACCCATAATGCCCTGCTCTACCCTCATGACCTCAGATCGAGTTTGCCAAAGCAACAATACCCTCAAAAGGGTAACACGGAATATGCAGGAAACTGAAAGGCCAGGGGGATAGGAGGGCGGGATGGTTGCAGACAAATGAATACACCTACTCAGATGGAACGTTATGGTGAGTACATAACTTCTAAATCTGAAGTAGGATATTCATTTGTCTGCAACCTGTGGGACAGAGTCCCCAGCTACCTGAATCTTGGGCGCCATCATGGAAGGATATTCCGAGCACCGCGGAGCCAAAGGATGCTCTACCCCTAGATGCAAGATCCAACTTATAGTGAGAAATAAATGTATGAGATGAAGCCCACGTGGCTGCTGCACAAATATCATCTAGAGGAATCCTAGCCTTGAAGGCTGCCGAGGTAGAAACTGACCGGGTTGAATGGGCATGAACACCCCCCGGTGCGGGCCTTCCTGACGCTTGATAAGCCAATAAAATGCACTGTGAAATCCAGCGGGACAGAGAAACTTTAGAAATTGGCTTGCCCAAATTGAAGTTTGCAAAGGAAATAAACAGCTGGTCGGATTGCCTATGACCAGCTGTCCTGTTGAGATAAAATCTAAGTTGCCTGTGAACATCTAGTGAGTGTAGCTTGTATTCACCTTTGTTTTCATATTTAGGGAAGAAAACAGGAGCTTAATAGATTGATTGATGTTTGCTTCAGAAGCGATTTTAGGAAGGAAGGACGGGTTGGTCCTGAGGGAGACACGGTCCGGATGAAATACCAAGTAAGGAGGTTTAGCTGATAAAGCTTGAAGTTCAGAAACTCTCTTGGCTGATGTAATGGCTACCAAAAAGGCTGTCTTGTAGGACAAGAATTTGAGATCCACCGTAGCTGCGGGCTCGAAAGGGGGAGCGGTCAAGGCCTGTAGGACCAAAGAAAGGTCCCAAGGAGGAACTGCTTGCTTTATAGGGGCCTGAGAAGGAAAGTACCTTTAAGAAATGTTTTGCACAATTTGGCTGACATAAGAGGATTAGACTCATGACCAATGTGATAGTGAGAAATTGCCGCCAGTTGAACTTTGACTGTGGAACTGCTGGCACCATCATTAAAGAGAGAGGTTAGAAAATCAAGCACTACAGGGAGAGGAACCGTGAAGGGATTTAGGCCTTGCCGCTCCGCCCAAACAGAAAAACGTTTCCATTTGCTTCGGTAAACCTTTCTAGTGGATGGTTTATGAGCCGCCACCAAAATAGCCTTTACCGTGAAGAAATACCGAGTCCTTATCAAGAGTGGAACTGGAGCAGCCAAGCGGTCAGCTTCAGGTTGTCCAGGTTCGAGGAGGAATGCAGGATGGATGGGATATCAGATCCGAATGGGATCTAGAATCCAAGGAGGATTCACCGAGTGAGACCTTAGGAAGGGGAACCAGATCTGTCGAGGCCAGAATGGAGCAATGAGAATCATTCTGCAACCCACCCGAGAGGCTTTCTGAAGAACTTGCAGCATCAGAGGCAAGGGTGGATAGGCATACAGAAGACCGGGTGGCCAAGCATGCACCAGAGCGTCTCTTGGGGTACCTCCTGGAGGAGGTATTAGAGCGAAAAAACTGCCGCACTTGGTGTTTGAGGGAGAAGCAAAAAGATCGCATGAAGGGGCTCCCCACCGTGCGAATATGCGTTCCGCTACTTGACAATTGAGAGACCACTCGTAAGGGGTCAGAATGGTGCGACTGAGCTTGTCCGCTAGGATGTTGGACCGACCCGGAATGTGCGTTGCTATGAGAAAGCGATTGGTGGAAATTGCCCATTCCCAAACTCTCATGGCCTCTCGACAAAGAGGGTAAGACCTTGTTGCCCCTTGCTTGTTGATGTACCAGACAACAGACATATTGTCCGATTGAATCGCAATTGTTCCCAAGGGAAGAAAGTCCTGAAGTGCTAGCAACGCTAAGAGCACTGCTCTCATCTCTAGAACATTGATGTGCAGTAAGGTCTCTGAATCGTTCCACGTGCCTTGGACTGTCCGGCCCAAAAATGCCCCCACCCGAGGCGGAGGCGTCCGTGGTCACCGTGGCGAGAGGGGAGAAGCACAAAATGGGCGACCCTCGTGGAGATCCGGGAGTGGAGCCACCACAAGAGGGACCGCTTGCAAGCCTTGCTGATCGCTATGGGATGATGCATGGGGAGAGCAAGGTATGACCACTGTACTAAGAGCGTCCACTGCAGAATGCGATATTGAGCCTGGCAAGAGGAAGAAGTGCTATCGACGAAGCCATGGACCCTAGAGCCCTCAGGACCAACTCCGCTGGAACAGAACATGAATGGAGAATGGCCCGCACCTGGAGCTGCAGATTTAGAACTCTGTCCGCAGTGAGGAAGGCTCAGAACTCCTTGTGTCTAGTCTGGCCCCTATGAAATCTAAGAGCTGAGGGTGGGCCAGGTTGGACTTGTTGTTATTTTTTGTGATGACCAGAAAAGGAGCAAGATGGAGAAAGGAGTCTCGCCGCGAGAGAAGAAGATGCCTTGTTGGGGCGGTAAGGAGCCAGTCGTCCAGGTAGCGAAAGACCTGCACCCCTGAAGCCTCAGGTGGGCCGCTACCACTGCTAGTACTTTGGTAAACACCCTGGGGCTGTGGTGAGACCAAAGGGAAGGACCCGAACTGGTAGTGACTGGCTCCCAGCCGAAGCGGAGAAACCTCCTGGCGCCTGTCCATTAGGATGTGGTAGTACGTCCTTGAGATCTATCGAGCACATCCAGTGGCCTTCTCCCAGAAGGGGAGAATAGATTGTAGAGTGACCATTCGAATTTTTCTTTGGGGACTGCCAGATTCAAGAGAGAGAGGTCTAGGATTGGTCTTAGTTCCCCGGTCTTTTTTGGCACTAAAAAGAATCTGGAGTAGAACCCTGATCCGATCTGGTCTGGGGGAACGGGCTGGATGGCTCTTTTCTCTAGCAGATGGCCAATTTCTGCCAAAGCGGCCTCCCTTTGACCGGGTGGTACGTCTGGGAGGGACTTCATCTTTGGAAGGTGAAGGAAAGGAATGCGATATCCCCTGGATATGATTTGGAGAACCCAGCGGTCCGATGTTATGGACTCCCATGCCGCTAGGTGCCCCGAACGTCCCCGACTGCCTCCAGAGTAGAGCAGTCGGGCAACCCTCAGGGTTGCTGCGGGCCGTTCAGAGAAAGGTTCCCTGGACCCGAAGTTTCTGGGAGCCCCTCTGCCTCTAGGGCGGCGTCCTCCCTGTCCTCCTCTGCCACGGAAGGACTGGTTGTCCGGAGCAGGCTGGGACTGCTGCGACTTCGAACCACATCTTCTTCTGACCCTTTTGGTTCCTAGAATAGGGCCTCTGGGGTGCAGAGAAGCGGATTCCGACGGCAGACAGCGTCTTCCGTCCTTCTCGCTCTGGGTCAACGCCTCGAACGGTCTTGCCAAACAGAGCAGAACCATCAAAGGCGTTCGCAAACGACGCCTTGAAGGGCTCAGAAAATCGCAGTGGCGGAGCCAGGCCTGACGTCTCGTGACCAGTCCTGTCCCGCAGCTCTAGCGGCCCTCCGTAGCATGGGAGAGTAGCCGCATAGAAGTATTTGTGACTGACCTAAGAGTGGCCATTTTGGTGGAGTGCAGAACTCTGTCCTCCTCCGAAATGGACTCAGGGGATGCAGCGTACTCCTTAATAAGGTCTCGCTGCATCCGAATAACATGTGCCAAATAGTTCAGCGCCCTTACCGAGAAGGTCGCCGAACTGAACATCCGCTTCCCCAAGCGGTCCATCATCCGAGACTCCTTGCTCGGTGGGTGGACTGAGGACTCTCCTGAGCCAGTTCCCTCTTTGTGGCGCCGCCATCAACATGGCATCTACAGGAGGCCCCTTACTCCAATGGGTCCTGTCGGAAGGCGGGCTAAGGATTCTATCAGGTCTTTTGGGAATTGGCTCCACGGTGTCCGGTTCCTTCCACGCCCTGGTGGTAATAAGGTCCACCAGGGGTCGGCAGGGGACACCCAAGAGGTAGACGGGCCCGTTTGAATGCCTCCAAGAACACGGACTCGTCCGAGGAAGACTTGGGGCAGACCACCCCTAATACGGAGCATTTCCATGATGTCTCCGAAGGAGACATCCTCGGGTGACCGTGGGGAGCCTTCCCCTTCCTCCAAGTCCGTGTCTTCAGTGAGAGACTCAGGGAGTCAATGTGCCTCCTTTTGCACGTATGCTTGCGAGGCCTCCTCTGGGGGCTGTCAGAGGAGTCCTCGCAGCAGCAATTTGCTCCATGGGAGCAACTTGGGGCACAGAAACGGGCTGTCCCAGGGGCCGGATGGTGGAAGCCTGGCCCAGTGCAGAGGGAGCGCGGGACGGAGCGAAGCAAGTGCCTGGGGTCCGGAGACCCTCAACAGAGCCCTCTCCACTACATCAAAAGCCGAAGGGGAGCCGACCTCGACCAAAGGATCCGACAATCGGCTCCCCCTCGGATCCGAAGAGTGGATCGGAGCCGGCGCCGGCACTCGGATCCGGGACAGTGCGCCCGACACAGACGGCGCCGAAGGAGCACTGATCCCCGGATCCGGCTCGGATCCAGGCTCCGAGAGATCGGGTCCGACGCACTGAGGCAGGGTCGGATCCGGTACCAAGTACTATCGGCTCCGACCTCCCCGCCCGGCTGCTCGGCTCCAGTTGCTCGAACCCGGTAGCGGGTCGGAGAAGGAGCAATAGGCTTGAAAAGGGTGTTGAGCTCCCCGAGGGGAGGCAAGAGCACTCCCATCTGCATCTGGGCCTGGATGAACCTTCTCATCATCCGGTCCAGATCAGCATCCGAAGGTTATGGGTAGATCTCGACGAGGCTACCGAGGTAGGCCTGGAATGCCTCCTCGATAGCCTCGACGGAGATCGGGTCTCCTCCTCCTCAGGACCCGTGAGAAGCACACAGGTGACCGGAGCCGAGAAGGAGGAGACCGCACACAGGAAGCCGGGAGAAGCCGCTTGGCTGGCGGGCCGAAACAGAGGTCTCGGCCCGCCGCAGGTGCTTCTCCTCCGGTCCTTTTAGATGCATCCCTCTCCTGTCCTGAAGCGGGAGTTTGAGTCCCAGGAGCAGGAGGGGTGCCACAGGGGAACAACTGCAGCCGCAGGAGTCCCCGAAGGAGCGGAGGTCGGAGCCGAGTCCGCGGTAAAGACCCGCCAAGACCAGCTTGGACCTCCGCTCCTTCAGTGCCCTGGGGTTGAACCCTGCACAAATGGAACAACCAGATGTGAGGTGTTCAACCCCAAGACACTTAACACACCGAGTGTGGCCATCAGCCGGTGAGAGCTTATGGCCACACTCGGAGCATTTAGAAAATATTGACTTAGGCTGTTCAGCCATAGTCACTAAAGTTAACCAAAAGTTACAGAAAGTAACTTAAAACAATAAAGAATCACACAGGCCTCACACACACTCTACGTACCAGCGAGGGGAGGGAATAAAATTTAGTACTGAAAAATTATATTAAACTAAAAACAGTCAATAATAATAGGAAACCTACAACTTTCACACAAAAAAAGTTAAAGAAGGCAAAAATTCTCTATTTTTAAACAAGAAATATCCACTTAGCTGAGAGCTACGAAATCCACATCTAGTTACCAGCGCGGCAAACAAGATCTGAGGTCATGAGGGTAGAGCAGGGCATTATGGGTGAGGGGAGGAGCTGAGAGCTTGGATCCATAGCTGGAAAACTATGCCGGTTCGGATCCGATATCGGATCCATAACCCACAGGTTGCAGACAAATGAATATCCTACTTCAGATCTTGCTATAACAGTAGATCTTCAAATGATCACTGCTGCAGTACCTTTAGCTATATGGGGTTACATCCTACAAAAGATATAAAAGCCAGCCAGCTTTCAAAGCTTCAGGGCACTTGCCACATGACCATATGGTCTGTCTTCTCAAGCAGAGCTGACTAAAAAGACAGGTTAGGGTGTCAAGCCCTTCAAAGCTTTTATGGCAATAGAGATATTAAGGGAGGCTGAACCCTGAAAGAACAATGCTAGGAACAAAATCACACCCTGGCATAAACTATGCACCAAAAAACAAGGGGGGATTGGAGGAAGGGAGCAGCTATTGCAGCAGTGATCATGCGAACATCTACTGCTATGGTAAGTTTACATATACAACTGTACTATGTTCACTACCACACTGATCACTGCTGCAGTAGTCTTAGCTATAAAAGTAGATTACCCACGCTTACTACGTTTGGAAGGCAGAAAGAGTCCAGGAGCCCCAGGAGAATGGTCCTTGAACTAGATTAAGAGAAAAAAATCAATCTTATATTGATTTGTAAAAGTAGGTACAGAGGACCATGCGGCAGCTTCAAGAATACTTCTACAATCCAACACTTTCCAAAAAGCCATAGATGTATGCAAGGCCCTGGTAGAGTGGGTCTTGACCCCTGCCTGGAACAGTTTCATTGTGGTAAGTATAAAAAAATTAACAGCCTTAGACAACCATTTGGAAATGGTCTGTTTTGACACAGGTGGTCCCCTATCATCACAAGAAATGAACGATTGCTTTGAATATCTGAAAGATTTAATTCTGTCAAGATAGCACCAGGGTTGTCTGTGGACATCCAATGTAGGGAGTATCCTTTCTCCCTCGTTTTTAGGTTCAAGAAAGAAAACAGGGAGATGGACAGCTTTATTTAAAGTAAACATGGATACAGATTTAGGCATAAAAGAAGGATTAGTTCTCCAAGAAAACCTGCCTCAGTGGAGAATGAGATAGGGTTGACTTACTGCTTGAAGCTTGCAACTCAGACACCCTTCTTGCCCAGATCAGGGCAATCAATAAAACTTTTTCATGTTAAGAACCTCAAGTCAGCCAGATTAAGCTGTTCAAACAGAACAATTATTAGCTTCTCTAACACAAAATTACAATCCCAAGGAGGGGCCCATGATTTTCTTCGAGGCCTCTTCTGCAATCCCCCTTTCAAAAACATTTTGACATGACAACACATTGAAAGAGAGGCCTCATGGTCGGTAAATGCATCTTGATGAAGAAGTTAGAAAGGCCACTAGATAGTAACTCACACAAACATTGTAAAACCAGAGGAAAAACTAGCCCTGAATGGGTGTTTGTTATGTTTTGGCATCAACTAAAAAAAACTTTTCAATTTACAAATATATAATATTCAAATACCAGGCTTTCCTGTCTTCATTAGCACCTGCTGTACATCCTCAGTAGACAGGTGCATAGAGTAAGACCCTATCACCCAGGTAGTCAACTGAAGTTGACTGCAGTTGGGGTGTATCAAACATCCCTGTTCTTGTGTGAGTAGATCCAGTCTGTGAGGAAGATTGTGGTAATTCCCCCAGGCCATTTCCAAAAGAAAAGAGAAAGTACAGCTGCGTACACGTGCCATAAATGTAGATGTTTGAGTGCAGTTCTAACTGATGGGACTGCCTGCCATGGAAGTCCTTGGCTGGACGACTACCATAGAATTTCTTCCTCCTCCTGGAGCCAGTAGGCACCCTGACCGATGTCAAGATATCCTGGTAAAGGGAGTCAGCCGGCATCATAACCTCAGTACTTTCTTGCTCCCAGCAGTAATGCCCCTAGATGGTCCCTAAGGTAAAGGGTCTTATGCCAGAAAACTCCAGGATGTAGGCTAGACCCTAATTTGAACAGAGGAAGGGAAACAACCTGGATCTAGAGAGGAAAATTACCCCTCAATCTTTGGAGTAAGAGGGGAAGGAGGGAGGGAAAATAATACTGAAACAGTGAATATACTTGAACATCTACATTTGTAAGTGTATACAACTGTATTATGTTCTTTGTGTTTCACTGCTGCAGTCCTAACTGATGGAAAGACTCCCAAAGATGAAAAGAAGGTGGCTGGAGAATTTTATGGCGAGGACAGGATGCCCAGCAAGACTGTAGTAGCAAACGTAGCTCTGGCCTTGGATAAGGTTGGAAGGTGATCATGTTTGGTTAATGTATGCACAAAGGACCAAGTAGCTGCATCTAAAATGTCCTTAGTGCCCACCCCTTTAAGAAAAGCAGTAGACATAGTGGTAGCCCTGGTACAGTGTGACCTTACAGAGTCTGGTGGCTTTTTACCCTAGTGGTTGTAGCAAAAGAAAATACAGTGGGATATCCAATTGGAGACTGTTTGTACAGAAACTTGTCTCCTCTCAGAGTTACAGGGAAAGGTCACAAAAAGTTGGTCAGACTTTTCTAACATTTTTTGTTCTTAGTAATGCAGTTGTATATGCACATCCAGAGTTTGAGATTCTTTCCCCCTTATTCTGAGGGTTAAGAAAAAAAGTTAGATAGATAGAGATCTCTTTGAACCAGACCATCTATCACCACTTTAGGTATACAGGCAGGGTTGGTCCTAAGACAAGCTCTGTCAGGGTGGATTCATGATGAAAGGTTCCACACATACAAGGGCCTGAAGCTCTGACACTCTTCTAGCTGAAGAAATAGCTAGCAAAAAGGTTGTCTTCCAGGTCAAGAACTTGATGTCTGCTGAGACAGCTGGCTCAGAAGTGTGTGTGTGTGTGTGTGTGTGTGTATGCATGTGGGTGGAGGGTTGGCAGAAGGTGAGCTTCTCCAGAATGAAACCGAGATCCTAGGGGGGAACTGGAGGTTTTCTTGGAGGTCTAATGTGAATAACCCCTCTCAGGAACTGTTTCATAAGTGGATTGGAAAAGAGGGCAGATAAGCTGAAATGGCTGAAGCATGAATTCTAATACAGGAATAAGAAAGCCCTTTGTTAAAAAGTTCCGATACATATGAAAGGACCAGGGGAACCTGAGCTTGAGGAGGGTTCTGTTCCTCTGTCCCTTTTTTCTTCACCATACAATAAATCTCTTCAATTTGGAGTAAGATTTTCTTATACTAGTACTCCTGGCTTCTTTTAGAATGCCCAGGACCTATTTGTCAAGGGATTCACCCCTCCAGGGGATTAAAATATCACCCAAGCTGTCAATTTGAGTGTGTTTAGGTTAGGGTGTATGACAGTGTCCTTGTTCTTTAGTCAATAGGTCCACTTGTTGGGCCAGCAACTATGGCTCCTTGTTACTGAGACTGGGCATCACTGTGCATCACTGAGGGAGGTGAGACACCTTTCATTCTTTAATATTTATCTGTAACAACCACATAATTCTGAAGTGACACCTGAATAAAAATTGACACTTGGAGGAGTTAATATTACAAAAGTACAGTTGCTTAAGTCTGTTTACCGTATAACAGTAGATGTCAGAGTTCCTCACTACCTCAGTGGCATTTTGGGTCATGTGCTACGGTAATCCAGTACTGGCCAGCATTCAAAAGCTCAGACTCCTCTCCCTCTCTCTTCCTGTGACAGACAATTGGCTGAGCATATCCTAAGAGGGAAGTCATCAACTGTCACAGGAAGTGAGTGCTCAGGCTTTTTTGCTTTCACACAGAAGGGAAGGAAAGTACCTGAAGCTGGAATCATCTAGCAAGAGTAAATTCACACTCCAAAACAATATCATATAAAAACCAAATCCAATATCAACCAAATCAAAGAGGTTGAAAATCACCTCAACTATGCACAGTCTAGGGGATGGCAGGTGGATGCTGCCACTGTGGCAGTGAGGAATTTGAACATCTACTGCTAAAGGTGCCAACTGTACTTTGTTCATCATTCCCAATGCCTCTGTGGCATTTTGGGCAGATTCCCAAAGTTTACCTTAAATGGGAAGTGAAAGGATACAGATAATGGAGCCTCCGGAGAATGGTCCTAGCAAAGCCTGCTCTGGACCTTGATAAGGAATCTAGTTTGTAGTACTTTGTGAAGGTATGAATACAGGAACCAGGTTTTTGCCTCTAGAATGCTTCTACAGTCCACCCCTTTCCAATATGTCATTGAAGAGGGATAAGGCCCTAGTCGAGTGAGCCTTCACCTTGCCTGGAAGAGATTTAATATGGTGGGAGTAAGAGGAAAACAATAGCGGAGGACAACTACCATGCAGTACTTTATACAAACAGGCTGACCTTCCTTAGTCCACTTATAGGAGACAAACAGCTGTTAACATTCCTGAAGGGATTTGTCCTGTCAAATCAGTGGCTGAGCTGCCTGTATGCATCCCAGGTATTTAGAATCTTTTTTCACCTTGTTTTTTGGATCTGGACAGAGCACTGGGAGAGTAATGGATTGAATCATGGTAAATTCAGAAACAACTTTACACATTAATGATGAATTAGTGCATAATGCAATTTTGTCCTTGTGAATAACTAGATGAAGTTGGCCCACCATGAGAGCTTGCAGCTCAGTGACTTGCCTTGCAGATGGAAGAGCAATGAGTAAAACAGTCTTCCATATAATGATCCATAAATCAATCTGAGAGGCAGGTTCAAAAGGAAGCAAGATCAATTTTTCTTGAACAAAGTTGACATGTTAGGGGGAGAAATTACCTTTTGAGGAGGTATCACATGCAACACACTTAATAAAGTGTAACAGAAAAGAGAGACAAAAGACAGGGATCTAAGGGCAGACAAGCTGAGATGGTCAAAAGATGCCCTTTGATAGAAGCATATGACAAACCATCTCTAAGTAGCTCACACAAATACTTCAAACCAGAGGTGCTGAAACCCTTTTGAGACCCCTATTATTGTCTAGGCACACCTAGAAAACCTCTCATTCCTAAACGTAAGATTTTCTAGTTGCAGATTTTCTTGCCTCCTTAAATAACTGCTGCATACCCCCGTGGAACATGTTTCTAAAAGATATGAAAATAGAATCATCCAGGCTGTCAATTGCACTTGCTCTATGTTGTTGAGGTGCATCATTCGCCTCTGATGTTGTGTGAGCAGATTTGGTCTGTGAGGAAGCTTGTGGTAATTGCCCTTGGCCAACTCCATTAAAAAAAGAGAAACAAATTTGCCAGGGACAAAAGCACAATGATCTTTGGTAATTCTTTCTGAATCTTTAGAAGTACCTTGGGAATTACTGGAAAGGGTGGAAATACATACAGGAACATTCCCAGTCAGGAGAATAATACAGCATCTGTCTTCCAGGCATGGCTGCAAGGACTTCTTGGACAGAATTTTTTCAGTTGCTTGTTTTGAAAGGAGGTGAAAAGATCTACTTGAGGTGTTCCCCACATCTCGATCAAGTCCTGAAAGACTTCTACATGGAGCTTCCACTCGTTGAGGGTCTGTCAAGGATCTGCTTACGTTTGTCTGCCATTGAGTTTTGCTTTGATGGAACGTATGAGGCCTGAAGAGCCAGAGAATGCTGTACAGCCAGCTCCCACAACATCAATGCCAAACAGCACAGTGACCACTAGAAGTGGATCCAGAGTCCAGAAGTGGTGAAGAACTTTTTAAGGGACGAATCACTACCAACATCTCTTTTACATTTATGTGCTTTGGTGTGTCTTGAGGACCCAACAAGATTTGCACTTGAACTCCTGTGGACACTGCTTCCCATGCAATATCTAAATAGTCCATCTAGACAGATTGGATTTTGGTCTGAAGAAAGAAATGGAGTCCTAAATTCAGAGACAGTTGATTCCTCCATCACTGCAGTTCCTGATTCACAAATCCCAGTACAGGTACCTGCCCAATGGTATTATGAGGATAACTGATGCCATGAGGCCTAGAACACTAGAACATTGATTAACACTCTTGCCAAGGCTATAACTAGAAGAGAGAAATCAAAGAAAATGCCTTAATAAATCAGAACTTTATCTTCTGACAGGAAGGCCATCCTTTTTACTGTCTCTATCAAACATCACAGGAAAACAATTCATTCACAGGGTGTGAGGAAGGACTTACGAAGGTTCAATTAAAAGTCCGGGTGGGAAAGGAGGACTATGACCTTTGTCTTAGAACTCCAAGCACCCAGACACAGAATCTGCATAAATCAGCAAGTCATTTAAATAAGGAAAAATGTGGATGCCTAGAGTTCTGCAAGAGGCAACCAATGGGACAAAGCACTATGTAAACTCACAAGGTGCAGCTGACAGCTGCCCAAAGTATAATACAGAAACCTGATAACGTCAGGCAGACACAGCAAATGTCAAATTTCCTGAAATTGGAAGCAACAGGAATATAAGTAGCTTTAAGATCTAGAGTCACCATGAAACACTGCATACATACAAATATTTAAAGTATGGGCATTAATGCTGTTCTAGCCTGCTTCTTCTTTCACTTTTCCCGGTTAGGGGTTGCCACAGCGGGTCACCTGTCTTCTCATGATTGGCAGTAGAGTTTTACAGTGTCGAGTTGCCAGCCTGGCGCCCAACCTTCCACAGAAGGCACACACGCACGCACTCACGCCTAGGGCCAATTCAGTGTGTCCAATCCACCTACAGCATGTCTTTCGGATGTGGGAGGAAACCAGAGCACCCAGAGGAAACCCACACGACCACAGGGAGGACATGCAGACTCCGCACAGAAGGCACCCTGGCCGAGGATTGAACCGAAGAGCCTCCTGCTGTGATGCGGCAACACTAACCGCTGCACCACTGTGGTCGCGTATATATATATATATATATATATATATATATATATATATATATATATATATATACATATATACACACACACACACACACATATATATATATATATATATATATATATATTTGCATATTTGAATGTGTGTAACTGTTAATATGCATTATTTAATGTCCATTTATGTATGTTACTAAATGTATCTTTAAAAATGTTTTAATATGTTGGAGCTTTTCTCCAGGGGTCTCTGTGGAAAAGGGATATTTGACAAAACCCAGTTGGAGAAAGCTGCTAAACAAAGGCAAAATAATAGGACATGGCCTAGGCATCAAGTACAAGTATTTTTTTCTCCAATTAGTGACAGGAGTAGTGTCACAAAAAGTACAGCTGTACAGTTAACTTACCACACCAAGAGAAGTTTCAATAGATCACTGTTGAGATGATCCTTGTATATGGGAAATACCTTGCTAAGGATACAATTTGTCTGGCCACTCAGTAGAGTTTTGGGAACCTGCCTCACATCCTGTACATCTGCCTTCAGTACAAGAGAAGGTGCCAGTATAACAGGAATAAAAAACATGCAAAAACTCAACCGCTTTCTTGCACCTTGAATGGGAAAGCTAAAGCCTACTCTTCCAAGTTAAGTCTTGTCATAGGGAAAGGAGGAGGATACTCGACCCCTCAGCCAAAAAAGTGATTAGTTAGGGGATGAAGGAAGGGTATCTGTATTGCAACAATGACCTATTCACATATCTACTGCAAGTTCAAGTTAACTGCACTATTACAGTAATCCTTATAGATGGGATGGCTCCCAAAGCTCAAGATGAGAGGGGTGCATGGAGTTGAACCGGAATCAAGAATGCCCTGAAAAACAGTTATAAGATTGAACAACTAAAGAATGCTCTTGCCCTGGAGAAGCAGTCCACTTTGTAATATTTGATGAGGGTATGCATGGAAGACTATGTGGCAGCTTCACAATCATCCATTGAAGAGGCCCTGAAAAAAACAGAAGTTGCAACAGCAATTGCACAGTGAGCCTTTGGTTTAGAAGGAACAGCCCTAATGTGAATAGTACAAACAAAGGAAATGCAATCTAATAACCTCTTTGAAAGTGAAACCTTAGAAACCTTCTTGCCCAATTTATTAGAAGTAAATAAGATAAATAGCTGTGCATTTTTCCTGAAAGGCTGAGTTCTGTGAAGGTAAAAGTGCAACTGCCTATGTACATCCAAGGTATGTAATATGTATTTATTCTCTTTTGTTTGAATAATTTGCAAAGAAAACTGGTAAATGAATACCCTGTGAAATATCTGACTTGGACGACACCTTAGAAAGGAAGGATGGGTTTGTTCTCAGAGACACCCTGCCTTTGTGGAACACCAGACGTGGAGGAGAGGATGGTTGTGCATGGAGTTCGATCCTTCTCGCTGAAGTGAGAGCTACAAGAAAAACAGTCTTCCACCAAATAAACTTTAGCTCAACAGAAGTAACTGGTTTGAATGGAGGTCCAGTAAGAGCTTCCAAGACGAAATTCAGATCCAAGGGAATCGGATCTCTTAATGGGGGTCTTAGTAAGATATTTCCCTTGCGAAAGAAAGGCTTTACAGAACTTGTGTGAAGCCAGTGAGCATTCTTGAAAGTCAACATGGAAACTAGAGATGGCCACCAATTGGACTTTAATTGTGGAAAAATTAGAATAGGAATCAAAGGGGAATGCAAGAAAATGGAGGAAGTCTGAAACTGGAGCTCAGAATTGGTCAATGTTCTATGGCCAAGCCCAGGACTTGAATCTCTTCCATTTACTATGGTAGACCTTTTGGGTGGAAAGTTTTTGATAAGTCTTTAGTATTATGACTACTTCCACAGGGAGAGAATTTTCAATAGCCATAACTGAAACTAGAGAAAAGTACAGTTTTGTACCTACCATAAATGTAGATGTCCGGATAGGTATGCATCTGCAGTCCTAACATATGGGTTGTCCTGCCACAGGCAGCCCTTCGGTCGGCCGGATTCCAAAGTCTGGGTCTGGCTTCGGCTGATGTCGCACTTCACCCGACGACATAGCTGCTGTTTATTGGGTATAAAGGCATCAGCCGATGCCATTTTCCTCAGTGTTTCTTGCCCCAGATGCCAGGTGCCCTCTAGTAAGGCTAAATTTGGATAAATGCAAATAATTCCAAACAGTAGAGAGCAAACAATATAAAAAAAATATATATATATATATACATATATACAAACAAATACACCATAATAGATTCCCCCAGCTAGCTAAAAGAGGGGTAAATACCCTAGGAATACCACAGAGGGGGAGGAGGGTGGGTAATCCTGACTGCAGATGCATACCTATCGGACATCTACATTTATGGTAGGTACAAAACTGTACTATGTCCTTCAAGGATGCATCTGCAGTCCTAACATATGGGTAGAATACCATAGCCAAACTGGGGGAGGAGGCACTAAGATAAAGATGGTGTAGTTAAGATCCCTTGCAAAACAGCAGTTGCAAAACCTGCTTGGGATCTAGAGTATAAGGGAAGATTGTAATGCTTGGCAAATGTATGCACGGAGCTCCAAGTAGCAGCTTCTAAAATGTCTTTGGTAGCCACTCCTCGTAGGAAAGCTGTAGTGGTGGCTGTAGCTCTTGTGGAATGAGGTCTGATATTAGCAGGAGTTGTCTTTCCATGAAAAGAGTAGCAAAATCGAATGCAATTTCCTATCCATTTTGAGATTGTCTGTTTTGAAATTGCTTTTCCTTGCATTCCTGTTGCATATGCTACCAGAAGCTGGTCAGTTTTTCTGCTGGTCTTAGTTCTGTCCAGATAGTAACGTAATTGTCTGTGCACATCCAAGGTATGTAGCAGTCTTTCCCCCCTGTTCTGTGGGTTGGGGAAGAATGTAGGTAAATGAATCGCTTGGTTCAATGATACTCTGGAGACCACTTTTGGCATAAAGGTAGGGTTAGTTCTCAGAGAGACTCTGTCCTGATGGATTATAAGGAAGGGTTGTACTGCCATTAATGCCTGTAACTCAGACCCTTCTTGCTGAAGTAATTGCTAGCAGGAAAGCAGTTTTCCAAGACAAGAATTGTAATTCTGCTGTTGCTGCTGGTTCAAAAGGGGGAAGTGTTAACTTTTCAAGCACAAAGTTGAGATCCCATGTAGGTAAAGGTGGCTTCCTTGGAGGCTTTACATTTTTGATTCCTCTCAAGAACTGCCTGAGTAGAGGATGAGAGAAGACAGGAGGATCCATGTTGTATTCTGCTGAAATTGCTGATGCATGAATCTTAATGGAGGAGTAAGACAGGCCATTGTGGAACAGCTCTGCTAAATATTCCAGGATGTGTGCTATGTTTGCCAATGAGACATTTTCTCCCTTTGCTGCACTCCAAATGAGGTATCTTTTCCACTTGGCTGAATAAGTTTTCCTTGTGGAGGGTCTGCGTGCCTCCAGGATAATGTCCTTAACCCTCTGAGATAAACCTGGGTTATTTTGTTTTATGCAATATTCCAAGCAGCTAGCTGCAGTGTTTTCAAGTTTGGATGTAGGATCTTGTAGTTGTCCTGTGTTAGTAGTAAGGGACATAGAGGTAGATGCCATGCGTGTGTCCGAGACATGCTTCTCAGTAGCGGGTACCAATGTTGCCTCGGCCAGTCTGGAGCTATCAGAATTACCCTTGGCTGATCCTCTCTGATCTTCAGTAGAACTTTGTACACCAAGGGAAGAGGTGGAAATGCATATGCTGTCAGGTTTTTCCAGCTGAAGGAAAGGGAGTCCACCCTCCAAGCAAGTGGGTGGTATGCTCTTGTGCAGAAATTCTTCAATTGGTGATTGTGTGGGGAGGCAAACAGGTCTGTCTGTGGTAATCCCCATTTCTTTGTTATGGCTTTGAAGATATCTGGATGCAGCATCCATTCGTGAGCATCCGTGGTAGTTCTGCTTAAAGTGTCTGCTAGAGAATTTTCTTTTCCTGGTACAAATCTGGCCTGAAGTTGAATGTTGAGGTTCAGGGCCACATTCCACAGGTCCATTGCCATCCGGCATAGAGGATATGAATGTGTACCTCCCTGTTTGTTGATGTACCACATGACTGTGGTATTGTCCGTCCTTATCAGCAGATGACCCTGTTGAAGGAGTGGTCTGAATGCCTGGATCGCATGTTTCACTGCCAGCATCTCCTTTAGATTTATGTGTAGATTCAGCTGGTCTTGGGTCCATAGGCCTTGTATACACTTGTCCACCATGTGTGCCCCCATCCTAGGTCTGAGGCGTCCGTGGTGATGGTCTGGCTTGGATGTGGTTTGTGGAAAGGCAAGCCTCTGTTCAACTGACAGGCCTGAGCCCACCACAGGAATTCTTGCTTCAGGCATGGAATTATTGGAATCTGGGCTTCTAGACTGTGCTTGTGTTGAGACCATACATTCCTTAGATACCATTGTAGCTTTCTCATATGCAGCCTGGCATGCGGAACCAATATTATGCAGGATGCCATGTAGCCCAGGGCTTGCAGGACTTTCCTTGCAGTAAGCTGAGTTTGTGTTGTTAATGTCATGAAGTAGACTGGTAGTTGCTTTTGTTTTTCTTCTGTGAGAAAAGCCATCTGAGTTGATGTGTCTAATTCTGCATCCAAGAATGTTATCCTTTGGGATGGTACTAGTCTTGACTTTTGCATGTTGACTGTGTATCCCAAGGCTTGCAACAGTTGTATGACATTTTCCAAATCTTTTGTTAACTTTGCCTTGTTGTCCGTTTGTATTAGGCAGTCGTCCAGGTATGGGTAAATCTGAATTCCCTGAAGTCTGCAATGAGCAATTACTGATGCCAGGCATTTCGTGAATACTCTGGGCGCAGTAGATAAGCCAAAGGCAATGCTGAGAATTGATAATGCTCTGATCCTGCAAGAAATCTGAGGTGTCTTCTGCAATCTGGTCGTATAGGGACGTGCAGGTATGCCTCCTTGAGATCTAGAGTCACCAGCCAAGACTCCTTGCCCAGCATGGGAAGAAGTTGCTGGAGGTTCAGCATTTTGAATTTTGGAACAATGAGGTATGTGTTCAGTGCGGACAAATCTAGAATAGGTCTCCATTGATTTTCTTTTCTTGGTACAAGGAAAAGCCTGGAGTAAAATCCTTGGCCTTGTCCCATAGGTGGCACCTCTTCTATAGCTCTCATCCTTAGTAAGTTGTTGATTTGTCTTAGAGCGTCCGTTTTTTGGCTTGGTGGTAGGTTTGGCATTCCTCTCTTTTTTGGTAGAGTATGGAAGTGAAACCTGTAGCCCTTGTCTATTGTTTGTAAAGTCCATTTGTCTCCTGTAATGTAATGCCAGTTGTCGGAGAATAAGGCTAGTTTTCCGCCCAAGGGTGCTTCCAGTTGTTCCCTGGTAGGCGGAACTAGAGCCAAGTCATTGTGTCTGCCCTGTGGAAGTGGTTGTAGTTGATTCCGTGGCAGTACTTCTCTGGTTGGTAGGTTGCCACTGACGTCCCCTGTAGGCACCCCTAGATTGACCTCTGCCTCTTGGGCGTCTATTTCTGCCTCTCTGTGCTCTGGAGTTGTCTGGAAAGGACCAATTCTTCGAAGGCCAATTTCTGCTCAACCTCGGAGGTTGGACTTGTAAGAAATCCTTGACTGTTTGGACAGATTTTGCTTTTTCTTCCACCTTTTTTAGAACCTCCTGTGCAGGGGAGCCAAACAAACTTTGTTTCTCCATGGGAGCATCTAGGAGTTTTGACTTAACATGGTCTGGTAAGGATTGTTCTTTTAACCAGGCATGCCTTCGAATCACTGTTCCAGTCACAGCTGATCTAAAGGAAGCCTTCAGTGCATCATAGCCACATTTTAAGAAATGGTTACTGACCTGCTGAGAGTTATGTACCAAATCCTGAAGGGACTTGCGGTCTAAAGGTTCAGGAGAAGATAGTTTTTTATTTAGCTGGTCTAACAAAAATTCCTGGTACTGAATCATTTGGAATTGACAGTTCAAGGCCCTGGCCGAAAGAGTAGCAGAAGTATAAACCTTTTTACCCCATCTCTCTAATGCTCTAGATTCCCTTTCAGAGGGAAGAGGGTTTTTTGCAGAGGCGGCTGCCACACCTTTAGGGCCCTGTGAAATGGTTTCAGGGTCTGCAACAGGAGCCTTATACAAATGGTAGTGTGTGTCCGGGACCCTGTAATATCTGTCTGGTTTGGCAGGGGCTGGAGGAAGAGAATCAGGAGCAGTGCAGGCATCATTATATGCATCATCAACAACTGTTAGTACTGGCGGAATGGCTAAAGGCCTATGCTGTGGTAAGTGTAAAAAGGTCCTTAGCCTTTTCCTTGAATCTGAAAAATCCTGGCCCTGCCATTGGAAGTGTTCCCTCATAGCATGCAAGGTTTCCCCAAAGGAAAATTCTTCAGGAGGAGAAGCAGAAGGAATGGAGTCTTCTGCATCAGAATCCTCATAAGGAGAATATGGGCCTTTGTGAGGGTCTGAAAGGTCTGAGTCATCCGATGAATAATCTGTAGAGACAGGTTCCGGTGGTTCAGTCCTAGGCCTCTTGTCTGGAGGGGGCTGACAGGCCCTGTCTGGGTGAGGCTGGGATCCTCTGATCAAAGAAATGAGATCCTCAGCCAGGCTGAGTATTTGGGAACTAGAAGTAGGCCTATGTGAAGGAGTTTTGGCAGGCAAGGCCTTAGAAGATTTAGCTGCCCTTAGCCCTGGCAAAAGCCTTGATAGACATGGAAGCAGGGGGTCTAGCAGCCCCACGTGCAGGGGTAGTTATGTCTAAAGGAATAGTGTCTGATAAATCCTGGGTGCCTGCTTCTGTAGCAGTAAATTCAGTAGCAGATTCAGCCATGCTCTGTGAGGCCTCGGCTATCGGAAGCATGCCTTCGGCCGAAGGAAGAACCGGGGGCTCGGTTTCAGCCGAAACCGAGACATTCTTGGTTGGCCTAACCGTGGTTTCAGCCGAAACCGTGGGCCGCGAATGTCGGTCCTTTTCCTTGCGCTTTTTAGCTAATTGAGAAGTCGGAGTCTCCGATGGCATTTTGTATGCAAAAGCGGGACCAAAAACTCCTCTGCAAACTCCGACCGACGTCTAAGTGTCCGTCGGTTGAAGGAAGCACAGGCTAGACAAGCTGTTACGTCGTGGTCTGGGCCTAAGCAAGGATGGCAGTAAGAGTGGAAATCCTTATGAGATATTTGTTTTCCACAAGTTAAACAATTATTTACTTTGTCTGACATCGGCTGAGGCAAGAAAGAGTCCCCAACGGGGTACTTAGCTTTTTAGAAGTCTTCGGTAGTAGAAATCTCTGGATCTGACCAACCGGCACTTGCGAACAGCTTCTGCTTCGGGAACCGCTCGGCAAGAAAGACTGAGGAAAATGGCGTCGGCTGATGCCTTTATACCCAATAAACAGCAGCTATGACGTCGGGTGAAGTGCAACATCAGCCGAAGCCAGACCCAGACTTTGGAATCCGGCCGACCGAAGGGCTGCCTGAGGCAGGACAACCCATATGTTAGGACTGCAGATGCATCTTTGAAGGACATCCAACCAGTCAGTTTCAGACTGAGTAGATCCAGGTGAGGCTTCCCAGATGGATGTGATACCAGATCTTGAGCTGGATCCAACAGCAAGGGAGGCTCCTTGAGATGGTATCTTAGAAGGGGAACAACGTTCTCAGTAGAAAAAACACTTTAATGTGAGGAGCAAAGCTTTCGGATAAAATCCTTTATCAATACTGAAAATACAAATGCAAATGCAGAGTATATATAGGTCTAAAGTCATATGACCGGCAGCCAAGAAGTCCCATGACCCAATCATTAAAACAAAACATGTAGAAATAAATAAATAAATATGCAAAGCTAAAAAATGCAACAGCATAATGCATATATGAAAACAAAACAAAAAACATTTAAAACATTTTTAAAAAAAGCAAGAATGTATATTTTTAAAAAAAGCATAGTTTTAACCTAAAAATCAAATGTACAATCATATACATAAAGAGAAAATCTCATAATCTAGATCTACTCATTCTAACCAAAATAGGTTTAAGGCTGACAGTACTATTCAAACCAGGGGGTGAGTCACCCATCAATCTAATTATCCAGTTGTATTCTTTAATTTCTAATTTGTTATTGATATCACCACCTCTGGGTGAGGGTGAAACATGGTCTATAGCTTTAAATTTAAATACATGCTGTTCACCAAAACATAGCCTGTGTTTTTATAAAGCATTAGTGTCCACACATCTTCGGATTTCAGACTTGTGTTCTGTGATCCTATCTTTAAGTTTATGCGTGGTTTTACCCACATAGAAAGAGTTGCATAATACACAGGTAGCGAGGTAAACCACGTGGGTGGTAACACAAGTAGCAGTTACATTGAACCTAAACAGCCTCTTACTGACTGGGTGTTCAAAGATACCTAAATGTTCATCATCAATGTCATCACAGCACGAGCAATTATAACATTTTCGTGCCCATAGTGCTGGATGGATGTGTTGTGATATTTGTAGGAAAATCTTTGTAACAGAGGACACTCTTGAGGGTTCTCATGTTACGATATGCAAAAAATGGGACATTGCCCAGCATTGCTTTTAACTCTTCAGATGCCATCAAGATTAGCCAATTCTTATGGATAATACGTTTAATACATGGTGTCTTTGTACTAAACGAGGTAACGTATCTTACTTTCATCTCATTCTGGATGGACACATTGGGCAAGCCAACAGCTTGTATTTCTATGGCGTCATTTAACATAACAGGGGCCACCCTCGACTTTCTTTCCTCTAGCACATTTAGTTTCGCATTATTTAAGATGGTAGCATCATAACCACTGTTAGTGAAATCAGCAATCATCTCATTCAACTGTTCAGAGAAGCTAGGATCTTCCGTGTTAAATCTACTGGCTCTATAAAATTGAGACCTGACAGTACCTCTAAAAACATGTGGCGCATGCATACTACTTGCATGAGTGTACCTTCCTGCACAGACTTCCTTTCTATGGAGGCTTCTTCTAAGTGTACCACCGTCAAGACTCAAGTTGATATCCAAAAAATTAATAGTAATTTCAGATGAACACATTTTGAACTTCAAAAAAGATGAGATTGAATTGATGTACAGCATAAAATCATTCAAATCCTGTAACGTGCCCCCCCCAAATCAAAAAACAGTCGTCCACAAATCGTTGAAAGAACTTTACATTATCTTTATATGGATTCAAACCACTAAATAAATGTTTCCTTTCCCACTGGTATAAAACTAGGTTGGCATAAGTATTGGCTACCGACGTACCCATAGCCACACCTGTGAGCTGAAGATACAAGGATTCATTAAAAAGGAAAACATTACTTCTCAACACCACATCCATGAGAGTACATATTTTTTCAATTTTGTGGAAGTTGGGATCAGGACATGAGACTAAGAATTCCCTCAACAAATCCAGGCCAATTTCAGTTGGAATGACAGTAAACAAAGATAATATGTCTAGGGTTACCAAAAGGTACCTTCTTAGATGTAGAGACGCCTTCTCTATGTTATACCATTGCTTAAGCTTCTGAACAAAATCAATGGTGTCACGTAAGATAGAGTCACATTGACTAAGATATGGTTGAAGTTGATCATGCAAATAAACTGAAAGCGGCTCTGTTACCCAACCAGCACCTGAAACAATTGGCCTCATTGGTGGATCAGTGAGGGATTTGTGGATCTTAGGGATGCCATATAACTGTGGGTAATTGGGCATGCGGTCAAATAATTGAATAGATCTAAGTCTATGTCACCTTGGATCTGTAGGTCATAAATTACCATATTCACATGAGATACATTTCTTAACATCCAACGGGTGATTTCCTTAAATGCAGTGTCATCACTAAGTAAACTAGACATAGCCAAAAATATTTGTCTATTCATAAGCACAACTGCACCCCTTATCAGCTTGCTTAATGACAATATTTATATTAGATTGCAAGTCTCTGTATGCTTGAAACTCTTCATAGCTAAGGTTAAAACATTTTCTATCATTATATTTCTTAATATTTATATCAAACATTTGTCTCATTTCTGCTTCACATACATCATGGAACGCTTTAACAACAGGTACATTGACAGGGATGTATGTACTAAGGCGTTTGCAGCCTTGAGTCAACATCTGTGTATTGCCAAATAACAGTTTTAGATTTAACAGTCTCGTGAACAAAGTAACATTTTCTTTTGGCCTAGAGACAACAGTCATAAATACAGAAAAACTGATGTAACTGTCCCTGTGCACGTTCGTGATGATGGCTTGGACTCCCTTGATGATTTTGGGTCGAGTAGTGTTCAGTTAACTCAGAATGACTCGGAATTAAAGTCAACTACCCCCTTGGTACACGGAGCTGATGGTTCGGTCCGCACTACGTCCTCAACGTCAACAGGAGGCGTTGCCAGCTCCTCTGAGAGCCTCACAGACGGCAGACATGCTAGTGCTACTACTGGGAATACATATGCATACAAAAAAACGCCAAAGATGCAGCAGACTAAAATAAACTTTTCCAATAAACGCTTCAGTCTGGACCATCCAGAAGCAGTTAGAGAGCGTGTAATTAACACGAGAGATTCGTCGAATACATGGAATGAAACACCAAATAGAATGAACAAAAGAAAGCTGGACAGCCCTTTAGGCTCAGGCAAGATGAGCCGCAAGTTTACAGAGGTACGTTAAACTTGTCAGATTTCATTTTACACGACACACACTATTCTGTTCTCTCTAAGGGCTTGAACTTCATCCCCACATGTGCAGATGATTTAGTTTCGACACTGACAGATCTGAAAAGGTTCACGAGACTGTTAAATCTAAAACTGTTATTTGGCAATACACAGATGTTGACTCAAGGCTGCAAACGCCTTAGTACATACATCCCTGTCAATGTACCTGTTGTTAAAGCGTTCCATGATGTATGTGAAGCAGAAATGAGACAAATGTTTGATATAAATATTAAGAAATATAATGATAGAAAATGTTTTAACCTTAGCTATGAAGAGTTTCAAGCATACAGAGACTTGCAATCTAATATAAATATTGTCATTAAGCAAGCTGATAAGGGGGGTGCAGTTGTGCTTATGAATAGAGACAAATTTTTTGGCTATGTCTAGTTTACTTAGTGATGACACTGCATTTAAGGAAATCACCCCGTTGGATGTTAAGAAATGTATCTCATACGTGAATATGGTAATTTATGACCTACAGATCCAAGGTGACATAGACTTAGATCTATTCAATTATTTGACCGTACCGTGCCCAATTACCCCACAGTTATATGGCATCCCTAAGATCCACAAATCCCTCACTGATCCACCAATGAGGCCAATTGTTTCAGGTGCTGGTTGGGTAACAGAGCCGCTTTCAGTTTATTTGCATGATCAACTTCAACCATATCTTAGTCAATGTGACACCATTGATTTTGTTCAGAAGCTTAAGCAATGGTATAACATAGAGAAGGCGCCTCTACATCTAAGAAGGCACCTTTTGGTAACCCTAGACATAGTATCTTTGTTTACTGTCATTCCAACTGATATTGGCCTGGATTTGTTGAGGGAATTCTTAGTCTCATGTCCTGATCCCAACTTCCACAAAATTGAAAAAATATGTACTCTCATGGATGTGGTGTTGAGAATTAGAAGTTATGTACTCACCATAACGTTCCATCTGAGTAGGTGTATTCATTTGTCTGCAACCTGTGGGTTATGGATCCGATATCGGATCCGAACCGGCATAGTTTTCCAGCTATGGATCCAAGCTCTCAGCTCCTCCCCTCACCCATAATGCCCTGCTCTACCCTCATGACCTCAGATCGAGTTTGCCAAAGCAACAATACCCTCAAAAGGGTAACACGGAATATGCAGGAAACTGAAAGGCCAGGGGGATAGGAGGGCGGGATGGTTGCAGACAAATGAATACACCTACTCAGATGGAACGTTATGGTGAGTACATAACTTCTAAATCTGAAGTAGGATATTCATTTGTCTGCAACCTGTGGGACAGAGTCCCCAGCTACCTGAATCTTGGGCGGCCATCATGGAAGGATATTCCGGAGCACCGGGGAGCCAAAGGATGCTCTACCCCTAGATGCAAGATCCAACTTATAGTGAGAAATAAATGTATGAGATGAAGCCCACGTGGCTGCTGCACAAATATCATCTAGAGGAATCCTAGCCTTGAAGGCTGCCGAGGTAGAAACTGACCGGGTTGAATGGGCATGAACACCCCCCGGTGCGGGCCTTCCTGACGCTTGATAAGCCAATAAAATGCACTGTGAAATCCAGCGGGACAGAGAAACTTTAGAAATTGGCTTGCCCAAATTGAAGTTTGCAAAGGAAATAAACAGCTGGTCGGATTGCCTATGACCAGCTGTCCTGTTGAGATAAAATCTAAGTTGCCTGTGAACATCTAGTGAGTGTAGCTTGTATTCACCTTTGTTTTCATATTTAGGGAAGAAAACAGGGAGGTTAATAGATTGATTGATGTTTGCTTCAGAAGCGATTTTAGGAAGGAAGGACGGGTTGGTCCTGAGGGAGACACGGTCCGGATGAAATACCAAGTAAGGAGGTTTAGCTGATAAAGCTTGAAGTTCAGAAACTCTCTTGGCTGATGTAATGGCTACCAAAAGGCTGTCTTGTAGGACAAGAATTTGAGATCCACCGTAGCTGCGGGCTCGAAGGGGAGCGGTCAAGGCCTGTAGGACCAAAGAAAGGTCCCAAGGAGGAACTGCTTGCTTTATAGGGGCCTGAGAAGGAAAGTACCTTTAAGAAATGTTTTGCACAATTTGGCTGACATAAGAGGATTAGACTCATGACCAATGTGATAGTGAGAAATTGCCGCCAGTTGAACTTTGACTGTGGAACTGCTGGCACCATCATTAAAGAGAGGTTAGAAAATCAAGCACTACAGGGAGAGGAACCGTGAAGGGATTTAGGCCTTGCCGCTCCGCCCAAACAGAAAAACGTTTCCATTTGCTTCGGTAAACCTTTCTAGTGGATGGTTTATGAGCCGCCACCAAAATAGCCTTTACCGGTGAAGAAATACCGAGTCCTTATCAAGAGTGGAACTGGAGCAGCCAAGCGGTCAGCTTCAGGTTGTCCAGGTTCGGAGGAGGAATGCAGGATGGATGGGATATCAGATCCGGAATGGGATCTAGAATCCAAGGAGGATTCACCGAGTGAGACCTTAGGAAGGGGAACCAGATCTGTCGAGGCCAGAATGGAGCAATGAGAATCATTCTGCAACCCACCGAGAGGCTTTCTGAAGAACTTGCATCATCAGAGGCAAGGGTGGATAGGCATACAGAAGACCGGGTGGCCAAGCATGCACCAGAGCGTCTCTTGGGGTACCTCCGGAGGAGGTATTAGAGCGAAAAAACTGTCGCACTTGGTGTTTGAGGGAGACGCAAAAAGATCGCATCAAGCGGCTCCCCACCGTGCGAATATGCGTTCCGCTACTTGACAATTGAGAGACCACTCGTAAGGGGTCAGAATGGTGCGACTGAGCTTGTCCGCTAGGATGTTGGACCGACCGAATGTGCGTTGCTATGAGAAAGCGATTGGTGGAAATTGCCCATTCCCAAACTCTCATGGCCTCTCGACAAAGAGGGTAAGACCTTGTTCCCCTTGCTTGTTGATGTACCAGACAACAGACATATTGTCCGATTGAATCGCAATTGTTCCCAAGGGAAGAAAGTCCTGAAGTGCTAGCAACGCTAAGAGCACTGCTCTCATCTCTAGAACATTGATGTGCAGTAAGGTCTCTGAATCGTTCCACGTGCCTTGGACTGTCCGGCCCATAAAATGCCCCCACCCGAGGCGGGAGGCGTCCGTGGTCACCGTGGCGAGAGGGGAGAAGCACAAAATGGGCGACCCTCGTGGAGATCCGGGAGTGGAGCCACCACAAGAGGGACCGCTTGCAAGCCTTGCTGATCGCTATGGGATGATGCATGGGGAGAGCAAGGTATGACCACTGTACTAAGAGCGTCCACTGCAGAATGCGATATTGAGCCTGGCAAGAGGAAGAAGTGCTATCGACGAAGCCATGGACCCTAGAGCCCTCAGGACCAACTCCGCTGGAACAGAACATGAATGGAGAATGGCCCGCACCTGGAGCTGCAGATTTAGAACTCTGTCCGCAGTGAGGAAGGCTCGTAAACTCCTTGTGTCTAGTCTGGCCCCTATGAAATCTAAGAGCTGAGTGGGCCAGGTTGGACTTGTTTGTATTTATTGTGATGCCCAGAAATGGAGCAAGACGGAGAAAGGAGTCTCGCCGAGAGAAGTAGATGCCTTGTTGGGGCGGTAAGGAGCCAGTCGTCCAGGTAGGGAAAGACCTGCACCCCTGAAGCCTCAGGTGGGCCGCTACCACTGCTAGTACTTTGGTAAACACCCTGGGGGCTGTGGTGAGACCAAAGGGAAGGACCCGAACTGGTAGTGACTGGCTCCCAGCCGAAGCGGAGAAACCTCCTGAGCGCCTGTCCATTAGGATGTGGTAGTACGCGTCCTTGAGATCTATCGAGCACATCCAGTGGCCTTCTCCCAGAAGGGGAGAATAGATTGTAGAGTGACCATTCGGAATTTTTCTTTGGGGACTGCCAGATTCAAGAGAGAGAGGTCTAGGATTGGTCTTAGTTCCCCGTCTTTTGGCACTAAAAAGAATCTGGAGTAGAACCCTGATCCGATCTGGTCTGGGGAACGGGCTGGATGGCTCTTTTCTCTAGCAGATGGCCAATTTCTGCCAAAGCGGCCTCCCTTTGACCGGGTGGTACGTCTGGGAGGGACTTCATCTTTGGAAGGTGAAGGAAAGGAATGCGATATCCCTGGATATGATTTGGAGAACCCAGCGGTCCGATGTTATGGACTCCCATGCCGCTAGGTGCCCGAACGTCCCCGACTGCCTCCAGAGTAGAGCAGTCGGGCAACCCTCAGGGTTGCTGCGCGGCCGTTCAGAGAAAGGTTCCCTGGACCCGAAGTTTCTGGGAGCCCCTCTGCCTCTAGGGCGTCCTCCCTGTCCTCCTCTGCCACGGAAGGACTGGTTGTCCGAGCAGGCTGGGACTGCTGCGACTTCGAACCACATCTTCTTCTGACCCTTTTGGTTCCTAGAATAGGGCCTCTGGGGTGCAGAGAAGCGGATTCGACGGCAGACAGCGTCTTCCGTCCTTCTCGCTCTGGGTCAACGTCGCGAACGGTCTTGCCAAACAGAGCAGAACCATCAAAGGCGTTAAGCGACGCCTTGAAGGGCTCAGAAAAATCGCAGTGGCGGAGCCAGGCCTGACGTCTCGTGACCAGTCCTGTCCCGCAGCTCTAGCGGCGCCTCTGTAGCATGGGAGAGTAGCCGCATAGAAGTATTTGTGACTGACCTAAGAGTGGCCATTTTGGTGGAGTGCAGAACTCTGTCCTCCTCCGAAATGGACTCAGGGGATGCAGCGTGCTCCTTAATAAGGTCTCGCTGCATCCGAATAACATGTGCCAAATAGTTCAGCGCCCTTACCGAGAAGGTCGCCGAACTGAACATCCGCTTCCCCAAGCGGTCCATCATCCGAGACTCCTTGCTCGGTGGGTGGACTGAGGACTCTCCTGAGCCAGTTCCCTCTTTGTGGGCCGCCATCAACATGGCATCTACAGGAGGCCCCTTACTCCAATGGGTCCTGTCGGAAGGCGGGCTAAGGATTCTATCAGGTCTTTTGGGAATTGGCTCCACGGTGTCCGGTTCCTTCCACGCCCTGGTGGTAATAAGGTCCACCAGGGGTCGGCAGGGGACACCCAAGAGGTAGACGGGCCCGTTTGAATGCCTCCAAGAACACGGACTCGTCCGAGGAAGACTTGGGGCAGACCACCCCCTAATACGGAGCATTTCCATGATGTCTCCAAGGAGACATCCTCGGGGTGACCGTGGGGAGCCTTCCCTTCCTCCAAGTCCGTGTCTTCAGTGAGAGACTCGGGAGTCAATGTGCCTCCTTTTGCGTATGCTTGCGAGGAGCCTCCTCTGGGGGGCTGTCAGAGGAGTCCTCGCAAGCAGCAATTTGCTCCATGGGAGCAACTTGGGGCACAGAAGCGGGCTGTCCCAGGGGCCGGATGGTGGAAGCCTGGCCCAGTGCAGAGGGCGCGGCCCGGAGCCGAAGCAACTGCCCGGGGTCCGGAGACCCTCAACAGAGCCCTCTCCACTACATCAAAAGCCGAAGGGGAGCCGACCTCGACCAAAGGATCCGACAATCGGCTCCCCCTCGGATCCGAAGAGTGGATCGGAGCCGGCGCCGAAGCACTCGGATCCGAAGGGACAGTGCGCTCCGACACAGACGGCGCCGAAGGAGCACTGATCCCCCCGGATCCGAAGCTCGGATCCAGGCTCCGAGAGATCGGGTCCGACGCACTCGAGGGCAGGGTCGGATCCGAAGTACCAAGTACTATCGGCTCCGACCTCCCCGCTCGGCTGCTCGGCTCCAGTTGCTCCGAACCCGGTAGCGGGTCGGAGAAGGAGCAATAGGCTTGAAAAGGGTGTTGAGCTCCCCGAGGGGAGGCAAGAGCACTCCCATCTGCATCTGGGCCTGGATGAACCTTCTCATCATCCGGTCCAGATCAGCATCCGAAGGCTACGGGTAGATCTCGACGACGCCACCGAGGTAGGCCTGGAATGCCTCCTCGATAGCCTCGACGGAGATCGGGTCTCCTCCTCCTTAGGACCCGGTGAGAAGCACACAGGTGACCGGAGCCGAGAAGGAGGAGACCGCAACAAGGAAGCCGGGAGAAGCCGCTTGGCTGGCGGGACGAAACAGAGGTCTCGGCCCGCCGCTTGTGGTGCCTCTCCCTCCGGTCCTTTTTAGATGCATCCCTCTCCTGTCCTGAAGCGGGAGTTTGAGTCCCAGGAGCAGGAGGGGGTGCCACAGGGGAACAACTGCAGCGCAGGAGTCCCGAAGGAGCGGGGTCGGAGCCGAGTCCGCGGTAAAGACCCGCCAAGACCAGCTTGGACCTCCGCTCCTTCAGTGCCCTGGGGTTGAACCCTGCACAAATGGAACAACCAGATGTGAGGTGTTCAACCCCAAGACACTTAACACACCGTGTGTGGCCATCAGCCGGTGAGAGCTTATGGCCACACTCGGAGCATTTAGAAAATATTGACTTAGGCTGTTCAGCCATAGTCACTAAAGTTAACCAAAAGTTACAGAAAGTAACTTAAAACAATAAAGAATCACACAGGCCTCACACACACTCTACGTACCAGCGAGGGGAGGGAATAAAATTTAGTACTGAAAAATTATATTAAACTAAAAACAGTCAATAATAATAGGAAACCTACAACTTTCACAAAAAAAGTTAAAGAAGGCAAAAATTCTCTATTTTTAAACAAGAAATATCCACTTAGCTGAGAGCTACGAAATCCACATCTAGTTACCAGCGCGGCAAACAAGATCTGGGGTCATGAGGGTAGAGCAGGGCATTATGGGTGAGGGGAGGAGCTGAGAGCTTGGATCCATAGCTGGAAAACTATGCCGGTTCGGATCCGATATCGGATCCATAACCCACAGGTTGCAGACAAATGAATATCCTACTTCAGATATAATGTTTTCCTTTTTAATGAATCCTTGTATCTTCAGCTCACAGGTGTGGCTATGGGTACTTCGGTAGCCAATACTTATGCCAACCTAGTTTTATACCAGTGGGAAAGGAAACATTTATTTAGTGGTTTGAATCCATATAAAGATAGTGTAAAGTTCTTTCAACGATTTGTGGACGACTGTTTTTTGATTTGGGGGGCACGTTACAGGATTTGAATGATTTTATGCTGTACATCAATTCAATCTCATCTTTTTTGAAGTTCAAAATGTGTTCATCTGAAATTACTATTAATTTTTTGGATATCAACTTGAGTCTTGACGGTGGTACACTTAGAAGAAGCCTCCATAGAAAGGAAGTCTGTGCAGGAAGGTACACTCATGCAAGTAGTATGCATGCGCCACATGTTTTTAGAGGTACTGTCAGGTCTCAATTTTATAGAGCCAGCAGGTTTAACATGGAAGATCCTAGCTTCTCTGAACAGTTGAATGAGATGATAGCTGATTTCACTAACAGTGGTTATGATGCTACCATCTTAAATAATGAGAAACTAAATGTGCTAGAGGAAAGAAAGTCGAGGGTGGCCCCTGTTATGTTAAATGACGCCATAGAAATACAAGCTGTTGGCTTGCCCAATGTGTCCATCCAGAATGAGATGAAAGTAAGATACGTTACCTCGTTTAGTACAAAGACACCATGTATTAAACGTATTATCCATAAGAATTGGCTAATCTTGATGGCATCTGAAGAGTTAAAAGCAATGCTGGGCAATGTCCCATTTTTTGCATATCGTAACATGAGAACCCTCAAGAGTGTCCTCTGTTACAAAGATTTTCCTACAAATATCACAACACATCTATCCAGCACTATGGGCACACGAAAATGTTATAATTGCTCGTGCTGTGATGACATTGATGATGAACATTTAGGTATCTTTGAACACCCAGTCAGTAAGAGGCTGTTTAGGTTCAATGTAACTGCTACTTGTGTTACCACCCACGTGGTTTACCTCGCTACCTGTGTATTATGCAACTCTTTCTATGTGGATCAAACCACGCGTAAACTTAAAGATAGGATCACAGAACACAAGTCTGAAATCCGAAGATGTGTGGACACTAATGCTTTACATAAACACAGGCTATGTTTTGGTGAACAGCACGTATTTAAATTTAAATCTATAGAACATGTTTCACCCTCACCCAGAGGTGGTGATATCAATAACAAATTAGAAATTAAAGAATACAACTAGATAATTAGATTGATGGGTAACTCACCCCCTGGTTTGAATAGTAATGTCAGCCTTAAACCTATTTTGGTCAGAATGAGTAGATCTAGATTATGAGATTTTCTCTTTATGTATATGATTGTACATTTGATTTTTAGGTTAAAACTATGCTTTTTTTTAAAAATATACATTCTTGCTTTTTTAAAATTTTTTTAAATGTTTTTTGTTTTGTTTTCATATATGCATTATGCTGTTGCATTTTTTAGCTTTGCATATTTATTTCTACATGTTTTGTTTTAATGATTGGGTCATGTGACTTCTTGGCTGCCGGTCATATGACTTTTTTAGACCTATATATACTCTGCATTTGCATTTGTATTTTCAGTATTGATAAAGGATTTTATCATAAGATATAATTGCTCCTCACATTAAAGTGGTTTTTCTACTGAGAACGTTGTTTGTCTTGCTAGACCTCTTGGCATTTGTGTTTGGACATCTTAGAAGGGGAAACAATATCTGCCTGGGCCAGAAGAGGAAAGGACTATGAGGATGACCACTGCCTTGCACTTCATTGCTTTCTGGAGGAATTTGGGTATTAGGGGAATGGGTAGTTAAGAATACAGGAGACTAGGGGGTCATTGCTGTGACAGAGCATCCCTTGGTGACTGTCCAAGAGGAGGAACCATGGCAAAGTAGCTGCTGCATTCGGTATTGCAAGGGGTAGCATACAGACTGCAGCAAGGGTTGTCCCGGCAACTGAATATCTGCCTGTCCATCACTGGATTGAGGGACCACCTTGAGGCATGAGAAAATCTCTACTGTGCTTGTCAGCATGGCAACTGAGCACTTCTAGAACGTGCATTGCTACTAGAAAGCAGTGCACAGCAATCATCTATTGCCAAACCCTTACTGCTTTTTGCCATAAAGGGCAAGATCTGGTTCCTCTTGTTTGCTGCTATACCAAACATCTGTTATGTTGTCCATTTGGATAGATGTCAATTCCCGAAGAATGCAATCCTGAGGTTCCTGCAACACTAGAAGTGCCTTCATTCTAGCCTGCTAATATACCAAAATATTTGTCCCCATAATACGTGTCCAGGCTGTTCTTAAAAATACCTAAACTAGTGCTTGCTTTAATGTAATTTAATAGTCTAATTCCATGTATCAGCTGCTCTCAGAGAACCAATTGCTACACTTCTCATTCCTATATAATGTTCTAAGTAGGTTGCCTGATGATTTGCTACTACTTTTTGATAACCTCAAACATTCCCATTGGTAGTTGTCTCTAAAAGGCCTATATACCCGAATAAGATCTCCTCTTAAATATCTATATATGAGACACTGTACAAGTTCAGCTATTGCAGTCTTTCAAAATAACTAATTTTCACATCCATAGATGCCCTTTGTATATTTTCGCTGTACTCTACCCAGTTTACTCATGCTCGTTTACTTATAAGGTTTCCCTATTGTTATTCCATACTCAAGTTTGGGTCTAATGTAAAGTACAGTTGTGTAAGAACTTACCATAACAGTGGATGTCCTACTGATCACTGTTGCAGTATTCGTAACAGATGGGTCTTTGCTCATTGACATCTGGCCGGGTACCAAAGCTTTACCTTCATACAATGTACATCCAGATGATAATCTCAGCTCATCAGCATTGGGTATAAAACTAGATGTACATAAGAGAACATGAGACTATCTCCAAGCCAGTGTCAGCCTAAAGGCCACCATGAAAAAGTCAAGGTCAGCTAGAAGAGGCTTAGATTGAACAGGGTAAGCAAGCTCCCCTTCTGAAAATAAGATGCTGTGGTACAGAATGTGCCTCTGTGTGTATGAAAGGCAAAGTGTTAGTGCCAATGAGGAGTCAAGGAGTAAATAAAAGGGAATGGAGAGGGTCGGAATACTGCAACAGTGATCAGTAGAACATCTGATGCTATGGTAAGTTCTTGCACAATTGTAGTATGTCCTGACTGATTCTCTGTTGCAGTATTCTAAACAGATGGGAGATTCCCAGAGCTGCATAGAAAGAAGGTAGTAAAATAGGAACCAGGAGGAGAAGAGTCCTGGAGGTCAGACAGAATGACTCTGGCAAACACTGTCCTGGACCTAAAAAAGTATCCAACTTGTAGTGTTTTACAAAGGTGTGAACAGAAGACCAGGTGGGCTGCTTCTAGAATGGACCTGTTGTCTACACCTTTGTAGATATCACCCAAATTGTTTCCTATTATGGAATGCGCTTTTGGGCTGCAGGGTAGTCTTTCCATGGTGAAAACAACAGAAGAAAATAGCCTTTGAGATCCAGGAGGCAACTGACTGCTTGGAAACAAGAAGTTATGTACTCACTATAATGCTCAATGTATATAGTCCAAAGCCTTACATTATTATCCCTGGGTTCAGAGCCAAACCTCGGCTCTGACTTGGCCATACTCTAGCTCAAAGTCTTCAATTGGCTCGTGGCTAAGAGGTATCCCATCATGCAACAAGCCCATTCCCCCGATCTTGTTTGCTGTAAGCGCGTGCGCGCACACACACACACACACACACACACACACACACACACACACAGAGAAGAACAACAACCCAAACAGAAAGGACTACTGACACCTAGAGACTATACCTCCAGGTCCTCAAGGAGGGGGGTTAGTAAGAATGTAAGGCAAGATGGACTACATACATAGAGCGTTATGGTGACTACATAACTTCTTGATGTTATGTAGTCCAATCTCGCCTTCATTCTTACCCCTGGGTCAGTGTCCCTAGCACCTTGACCTTGGGTGGCTCAGTGAAAACTGCTCTTGAACACTGTGGAACCAAAGGAAGATCTGCCTCTAGAGACCAGATCTAATTTGTAGTGACTAAAAGTACGAGGCGAAGCCCATGTTGCTGCAGCACAAATATCATCCATAGAAATCCTAGCCTGAAATGCAGTAGAGGTAGCCACAGATCGTGTAGGATGAGCCTTCACTTTAAAGGGTAATTCTTTGCCATTGGAAGCATAAATAAATGAGATGCAATTGGAAATCCAGCGAGACAAAGTTACTTTAGAAACAGGAACTCCAAGTCTAGTGTCTGAAAATGAGAAACAGTTGATATGATTTCCTGAAATCTTTTGTCCTATGTAAATAGAAACGCAATTGTCTATGAACGTCTAGCTGATGAAACTTAAATTCTGCCTTGTTAGAAAATTCAGGAAAAAACACAGGCAACTCAATGGATTGGTTGATATTGACAACAGAAGCAACCTTTGGAATAAAGGAAGGATTGGTTCTTAAGGAGACCCTGTCTTTGTGAAACACCAAATAAGGTGGCTTAATCAATAAAGCTTGGAGCTCAGAGACTTGCCTAGCTGAAGTTATGGCTACCAAGAATACTGTCTTCCATGACAAGAATTTAAGGTCACACGTAGCTGCAGGCTCAAAGGGAGTTGAGGTGAGCTTCTGTAATACAAAATTGAGGTCCCATGACATTACTGGATCAAAGACTGGAGGTCAGAGTAACATTGTCCCTTTCAGAAAGGCCCTACAAAGCCTATGAGCCACAAAGTTGGGCTCATTAGCAAAGTGAATGGTAGAAATCGCTGCCAGATGCACTTTAATGGTTGCTGCAGCTGACCCCTGACTGAACAGTTGAGAAATAAATTCTAATATTGCCGAAATAGGCGCTGTATAAGGATCAATATGTTTTTCACTGGTCCAAATGGAGAACCTCTTCCACTTACTGGAGTAAATCTTCCTGGTAGAAGGCTTGTGGGAAGAAGACAGAATGTGGACCACTTCCGGGGAAAAATCATGAAGCCTGACTAGGGATGGAACTGGAGCAGCCAAGCTGTCAATCTGAGGGTAGGGATGGAACTGTCCTGACATATGAGTCAGCAGATCTGGATCTGGGTCCAGAATCCAGGGATCATCCATTAGATAGGGTTGAAGGAAGGGAAACCAAATCTGACGAGGCCAGTGTGGGGCAATCAGGATCATTTTGCTTCCCAAAGACTGTGCTTTCTGAATGACCTTTGATATCAAAGGAAACGACGGAAAGGCATAGAGAAGACCGGAGGGCCAATCGTGAATCAGAGCATCCTTGGGTGTCTCCCCCTCCGGGGGGATAAGGGTGAAGTAGCTGCTGCATTTAGCATGGAGGGGGCTGGCAAATAGATCGCAGCAAGGCTGACCCCATCTGCGGAATATCTTCTCTGCAACATATTTGTTCAGGGACCACTCGTGAGACATTAGGATACCTCTGCTCAGCCTGTCGGCAATCACGTTGGACTTCCCCAGTATATGCGTTGCAACTAGAAAGCATTAGGAAGACACCACCCACTGCCAAACTCGAAGTGCCTCTCTGCAAAGGGGGCATGACTTGGTCCCTCCCTGCTTGTTCAGATACCATACCACTGACATGTTGCCTGAGTGGATTGCAATTGTCCCTAGAGGGAGAAAGCTCTGAAGTGCTTGCAATGCTAATAACACTGCTCTCATCTCCAAAACATTGATATGCAAATGGGTCTCGTGATCCTGCCGAGATAATGCCCCCCCACCCGATCTGGGAGGCATCTGTGGTCACCGTGGCAACTGGAAAAGATGGGACAAAAGGCTTGCCCACGTTGAGATTGCTGGCCTGAAGCCACCATAATAGATCCTGCTTGCACGTGTCCGTAATCAGAATAGAATAGGAGAGTGGAAGACGCTGTAGTGACCACTGAGCAAAAAGCAGCCACTGAAAAGCAGCCAATGAAGAACCCCCATGTGTAGTCTGGCAAGGGGAACTAGCATGATTGTGGCAGCCATGGTCCCTAATAACTTGAGGACCACTTTTGCTTTGATTTGATCTTCCTCAATGGTAGTAAGGCATAGACCTGCTGTTGCAGAGCCTGAATTCTCTCTTCTGGTAAGAAGGCCCTCATGAGCACCGTATCTAGTTCGGCGCTGACAAAAGTGACACGCTGCAAGGGCAACAAGGCAGATTTTTCCCAATTTAGAGTAATTCCTAACCTTTGGCACAGTGTAATGGTGGTGTCCCTGGTCTGTAACAGTAGATGCCTGGTGGTAGCAGAAAGGAGCCATTCGTCCAGGTAAGGAAACACTTGGAATCCCAGACGTCTCAAGTGAGTCATTACCACTGCCATGCATTTGGTGAACACCCTGGGGGCTGTGGTGAGAACAAAGGGCAGAGCGCAAAACTGAAAATTACTGGCTCCCAGCCAGAAGTGTAGATGACTTCTTGATGCCCTGTCCATCTTGATATGGTAGTAAGCATCTTTGAGGTCAATGGAGCACATCCACACATCTTTCCCTAACAGAGCGAGTACTGACTGTAAGGTGACCATGCGGAACTTGGACTTTTGTGCATGTAGGTTCAATCGGCTGAGATCCAAGATGGGTCTCAGGTTCCCTGTTCTTTTCGGCACCAAAAAGAATCTGGATTAAGTTCCTAATCCTACTTGGTCTGCGGGGACAGGCTGGATGGTTCCCAACTTTTTTATTTCTAAAGTTGCGGAATCCCTGTGACTGGGTGGAACGACTGGAATTCTCTTGGTTGGCGGGGGAGGAGGACAGAAGGGAATATGATAACTTCTGGAAATTATCTTTAATACCCACTCGTCTTGGGTGACGTCTTGCCAGGCTTTTGGGAATAAAGAAATGCGACACCCGACCAGCTCCAGAGACGCACAGTCAGGCCTCCCTTCAGGAGCGCTGGTAGGGAGAACCGCAAAAGGAATCACAGTCCCCCTAGTTACGCGGGCCTCCTCTGCCTCTAGGGCCGTGTCTACCTGAATTTCCAACACCGTCCCCTGCGCCTCTGGAGAGGGAATCATTTTGTGCATCCTGAAAAAACCTCTGCGACTTCCTGAACCACATTTTCCCACTCTTCTGGCCCTTGGGGTAAGGTCTAGACGGCAAGGAAAAACGGACTCCCCCGGCAGACAGAGGTTTTCCTTCCTGCTCGCACCTAGTGAGTGTGTCCTTCACCTTGGTTCCAAATAATGATGAACCGTCAAATGGGGCATTGGTGAATGCAGACGAAGGCCTCCACGAAATTACACAAACGCATCCAGGAGTGTCTCCTAAGAGCGACTCCGGAACCTGCTGCCCTGCTCGCTCCATCGGCTGCGTATGATATCAGCCTCATGGAGGAGTCAGTAAGGGAATTTAGGGTAGACATCTGTGAGAAGTACAGAGAATGTCAGAAGGAGTTGCATTGTGTTTTTGTAGACCTGGAGAAAGCATATGACAGGGTGCCTAGAGAGGAGTTGTGGTATTGTATGAGGAAGTCAGGAGTGTCAGAGAAGTATGTAAGAGTGGTACAGGATATGTACGAGGGTAGTGTGACAGCAGTGAGGTCTGCGGTGGGAGTGACGGATGCGTTTAAGGTAGAGGTGGGGTTACATCAAGGATCAGCTCTGAGCCCTTTCTTATTTGCAATGGTGATGGACAGGTTGACAGACGAGATCAGACAGGAGGCCCCATGGACTATGATGTTTGCAGATGACATTGTGATCTGTAGTGAGAGTAAGGAACAGGTGGAGGAGACCCTGGAGAGATGGAGATTTGCTCTAGAGAGAAGAGGAATGAAGGTCAGCAGGACTAAGACAGAATATATGTGTGTGAATGAGAGGGAGGATAGAGGAATAGTGAGGATGCAAGGAGTAGAGGTGGCGAAAATGGATGAGTTTAAATACTTGGGGTCAATAGTTTAGAGTAACGGTGAGTGTGGAAGAGAGGTGAAGAAGAGAGTACAGGCAGGATGGAGTGGGTGGAGAAGAGTGTCAGGAGTGATTTGTGACAGACGAGTACCTGTAAGAGTGAAAGGGAAGGTCTACAAGAGGGTAGTGAGACCAGCTATGTTATATGGGTTGGAGACAGTGGCATTGACAAAAATGCAGGAGTTTGAGCTGGATGTGGTTAAAGATGTTTGCACTGGGTGTGACGAGGGTGGACAGGATTAGGAATAAGTATATTAGAGGGTCAGCCCAGGTTGGAAGGTTTGGAGACAAAGCCAGAGAGGCAAGATTACGTTGGTTTGGACATGTGCTGAGAAGGGATGCGGAGTATATTGGGAAAAAGATGCTAAGGATGAAGCTACCAGGTAACAGGAAAAGAGGAAGGCCTAAGATAAGGTTTATGGATGTAGTGAGAGAGGACATGCAGGTGGTTGGTGTGACAGAGCAAGATGCAGAGGACAGGAAGAAATGGAAACAGGTGATCCGCTGTGGCGACCCCGAACGGGAACAGCCGAAAGAAGATGATGATCTGTGCATTGACCTTCTGTGGCACGGCATCAGAAACGTTACCCTGTAGAGAATCTAATAGCTCTTTTAGGAGATCTCTCTGGAGCCTTGTAAAATGCATCAAGTAGTTCAGCGACCGCAGAGTAAAGGCCGCTGAGGTAAACACATGCTTCCCATACCTGTCCATGGCCCAGGATTCCTTGTTAGGTGGATGGATGGTAGATGAAGTTTCAACAAGTTCCTTCTTGGTGGCTGCTGCTGCCACCACCATGGCATCTACTGGAACACCTTTTGTCAGATATTCCTTGTCTGTGGGAGCGGACAAAAACTTATTGGGTCTCCTAGGGACCAGTTCCACAGTGTCAGGAGTTTCCCACACCTTTTGACAGACAAGATCTAGTAGCACATCGAAAGGGGGAGAGACCCAAGAGGCAGAAGGTTGAGACTTGAAAGTCTTCAGGAACACCAACTCCTCATCAGAAGGGGATTTGGAGGGCCAGCTGCAGCTCTGCTTCAAGATCTCAAAGATATCTGAAAAAGAGATATCTTCAGAAGACGACTTGGGGGAACCCTCTTGACTCCTCGAGGTCGGTGTCCGAAATGAGAGACTCATCTGGGGAGTCGACATGTTTCCTCGTACACAAACTCTTTCTGACAGGCTCCTCAGGCAAAAACTCTGGGGAGACGTCAGAAAGTTGGGGACCACTCATGGAGGTATCCTGAGGCCTTAGGTCTCCGCTGTCCAGGGATAGAGGGTGATCTGAAACTGACACCGGTGCCGGAGGGGGCAGAGTGTCGGTGCCATATGATACAGCTGACGACCTGGCCAGCACGCTCCTCATAACCTCGAAGGCTGATCCCCCCGGCTCCGAAGGCCGACTAACCGTAGAGGATATGGTAGTAGCCCTCAGCGCCGAGGAGATGAGGTCCGAAGCAGATGTCGGGTCCAAGCTCGCCGAAGCACCAAGAGGAAGTCTTGGAACTGATGAAGAGCGATCCGAGCCCACCCCCTCGGGTCCGAACCAGGGAACTGTGGACCCTCGACCCCGTGGACGGAACCGATGAGGTCGGAGCAGAAATCAGAACAGAGAGACCAGGCGAAGCTACTGGAACCGACCTAACGGCACCCGGCGGAACTGACAACTCTGGCTCAGAGGGCCGAGAAAGGCTCAGAGGAGGAACAACAAATGATGAAGGGGTCATGGTCTCTGAAGCCGACTGGGTCGGAGCCAAAATCAATTTGGCCAGCACTGATGAGAAGCAGTTTCTTCACCACTCTGTCAACGTCCTCATCGAAAAGGGACCTCGAGGACCTGGAGGATATATTTAGAGATCTGGATCTCCCTACAGAGGGAGACTGACGTGAAGGAGAACCTGGTCGAACAACTGGAGACCGGCTCCGAAAGGCTGTGAGCAGATACAGACTTAGTCAACACACTACCTTCTGTCGGCACCAAAGCCAATGGAGCCGAAGGAGGAGAAGCTGTTCTAGCAACTTTCTCTGGCGGCTCCGAAGAAACAGACGGAGCCGGAGAGTGCTTCTTAGCAGTCTTTTCGTCCTTTTTAGCTGGAGAGGATATGGCACTGGAAGACTTAGCCAAGTCTTCCTTGGAGTGTTTAAGCAGTCCATTCAGAATGAACTTGTTCTTCCTCTCCTGTAGCACGTGGGGACTGAAGGAATGACAAAACAAGCAGGACTCTTGGAGGTGAACAGCCCCCAAGCAGTACACGCACACGGAGTGCTCATCAGTCAAAGACATTTTGTTGTTGCATTCAACACACTTTTTAAAGCCAGAAGGCCTGTGTTCCTTAGACATGCTGGATAAAGGAGTACACACACAGGGACAAGCTGCAAAACAACACGTACACACAAAAGACCTAACTAAACCCCGCACAGGAAACTAGAGCCTCAACTAAAAACTGCCTAGTAACCGACGGGTACAAAAACTACAGGGAGGACTAGGTCCTCTAATTTAAATGGGCCTAGCCCAGGGAAAACAAAGGCAGGATAACACCACTACCAGATGACAAAACACTAAATAAGCTAACAAGTAAACAGGAAGCACAAAACAAAAAGACCACACAGAAACAATGGGGAGGACTAGGTCCTCTAACTGAAACGGGCCTAGCCTGTGAGAAGAAAGGGCGTGAACGGGATACCAAAAACGGCCAACAAAAAGACCACACAAACAGCAAAAGAGACGCACACAATAGCTATGAAAATAGCTTTTTATGATAAATAAATAGCCAAAAATTTAGAAAAAAGTAAAATTAGCCACGGCCAAAAGCGATACCACATCTGAGCGTAATGAGCGGCAAATGAGATCTGAGGAATGGACCTGTTGCATGATGGGATACCTCAACCACGAGAATACAGATTCATTTGTGAGGCTGTCTGCCAAGCTTCCATTGCTGTTCTGCTTAGAGGATATGACCTTGTGCCTCCCCGTTTATGTACCACATCACCATGGTGCTGTTTGTGTTTACCAGAAGACTGCCTCACTTCCAAAGATAGGAGAAAATCTGTAGGGTTTGAAGAAGTGCCCTTATTTCTTTTAAGTTGCTGTGTTCCTGTGCGATATGAGCTGACCACTCCCCTGGACTCTGTGGTAGCCAGTTCAAGCCCCTATGCCCTGTCCGAGGCATCTGTAAACAGGACTTGGTTGTATGGGGCTAGACTGAGTGCAACTTGATTGCTCCATCAAAGTAATTCCCTCTTGATAAACAGAAGAAGGGGGATATTGACACAGAGGGTGATGGTATAGAGACCACACAGATTTCAGGTACCACTGAATTTTCCTTGTATGTAATCTGGTGACGGCTAACAGAGGGATGGTGGCAGCCATGAGTCCCAAAGTCCTCAGACATTGTGCTGCTGAACAAAGATCTTGGGTGGAAAGGGGAATAAACCTGTCAGTTAGAAATGTGACCTTCTTTTGAGGAATGGAGACATGCATGGTAAACATGTCTAGATGTCATTTCAGGAATGAGAGTTGTTGGAAGGAGTGAGCTGGTATTTTTTGAAATTTGTAGTGAATCCTAGCATGGTAAAGAGTTGTACTTTCTAATGAAGGTGCTTTAGAAGAATGTCCTTGAATACAGCCTGGAGTAGAAAGTCATCCAGGTAAGGGAAAATGAGTATGCCCCAAATGTGACAGAAAGCCACTATTGGGGCCAGACACTTTGTAAACACCTACTGGGGCCAGACAATTTGTAAACACCCCTGGAGCCATAGACAGACCAAAGTTCAAAGCAATAAACTAAAAAAATGATGACCCAGTGAAAACTTGAGATATTTTCAGCAGGTAAGGTAGATGAGAATGTGAAGGTAAGCCTATTTTAAGTCTAAATATATCATGAAAACTTGGAGTAGAAAAGGTAAGAGTCTGCATTTTGAAGGAAGGTACTCTCAGAAAAATGTTTAACCTGGAGAGATCCAGGGTGGGCCTCCAATGACCCTCCTTTCAGCGAACCACAAAGAGCTCAGAATGAAAACCTCTTCCTGCACGAGATGCAGGAACTGGTTCTAAGTTTCCCTATGAAAGTAGGTCTTGGATGCTGGGCTAAATCAGATGTAACTGGTCGGAAGGAAGTGGAGGGATATCTCCTGGAGTTGGTCTGTTCTCCCAGGACATGGAGTAACCCTCTTTGATGATGGTCAGTACCCACTTGTCTGTAGTTACTGTTTCCCAGACAGGAAAGGAAAGAGAAAGTCTTTCTTGAGAGTGGAGGTCTGGGGATTGGATGGGGGAAGTGGAAAATAGTCACAGTGGCCTGTTCATAGATTAGTACTAGGCTAACTGCCTTTGTGGGCCATTTTAAGCCTATCCAATTATCCCACATAAGAATCAAACCCTTGTGTCTATAAAGTAAACACCTTAACCATTATACCAACCTATTAGTGAACTGAGGCCTCCCAGGAATTTCCCTTTGAGTTTTCTCTGAATATCTTCTCTTGGCAGCTTTCCTTTGCCTAGGAAGAGTTTGAGGATCTCTCTTGGTGAAGGAGGTGGATTTAGCTGGGTAATTTCTGTGGTATCCAGGAACAGCAGAAATCAAGATCTAGTGGCAATCTTTCATAGTTTTACCCTTTTCCTACAAAGTCTTGAATATATTAGCAACCTGGGGGCCAAAAAGGAGACTGTTATCCAAGGGAGAATTTAAAAATTTTAGATTTTAAATCTTCCTGGATAGGCTGGATCCTTAACCAAGCATACCTTCTAATCACAAAGTCAGTGACAGATGCCCTGGAAGATGCATTCTCAGACTCACAGCTACATTAACTACTGTGCTCTATTTGAGAAGCCTAGGCCATTAAAGACTGCATGAGCTGTTTTGAATCTGGAGTCTTGGAGTCTGTGGCTTTGTGATATCCTTGTTTAAGGATTGTAAGATAGAGCAAGAATTTAGTTATTTGAGTTTGATAATTTATAGCTCCAAAGGCTAGTGTGGAGGAAGTGTAAATTTCTTGCCCCATCTGTCCACTGTTCAACTATCTTTGTCATTAGGAAGACCATCAGTGCCAGAAAGCAACTTAGAAGGTTTGTCTGAAGCTAAAGAAACTTCTTCTGGATCTACCACAGGACTTGTATAGGATCTTAAGATAATCAAGGACTTTGTAGAAACTAGCTGGTCTTTTTGATACATGGGGCTATGAGTCTGGAGACAACGAGTTAGCCTGAAAGCCATCCAGGTAAACCTCCAACACAGGAGGGGCTGGAGAAGAAGTAGGAGTGTCCATCTCTGATAAAATGTACCATTCTTTGTTGTAGCTCAGATACTTGTATAGCCTGACATTCGAAATGTTTCATCACAGTCGACAATGTTTCTCCAAATGAGGCCTGTTCCAAGGGAGAATCTGGAGACAGGGAATCTCTCATCTGAAAATTTTTTTTCAGGGGAATCTAACTGGGATAAGTAGTCTAAGGAAAGGCCCGAATCCCTATCTGATTTCCTTATCAGATGAAGTATCATCCAATGCTTGCTTATGTGGTATGGTTTGAGAAGACACAAAGAAATGGGTTTCAAGGACGTGATTGCCTTGAAAAGCCTTTGAGAAAAAAAACACTCTCTTTCCTTGACAACGTTCCGTGTTTGAGTTTGTTTTTTCTTTTTCAGAGTGACGTTTACCTGAATTAGCTGAGGCGGCCCTGAGCCTTGTTGCATTTTTATGAGGTTTCCAGGAAACTCTTCCCTCATAAGGATCGGAGGGACTCCATTCGGGTCCTCCATTACAATGATTCACAATTCATCATAGGGTTCTGTCATCTGCAAGGCCTCAGGAGTCATACTGGCCTCTGGCAGGTTCACAGTAGTGGGCTTGTGAGAATATTATGGTCATACAGCGGGTTCGAGCACCTCAATGGGTACTTCTGATACCAAAACTAATGGAGGAGATTTCTCTCTCAGTCTCAAGATTCTTTTTAGGTAAAAGTCCTATGTCCAGTCCCTTCCAACATAGTGGATTGAGTCAACAGCTTCCGATGTTAGGTTTCAAGAAACGTATTAAATGTGGACAGCCTAGACTGGAGGGTATTCAGAACAAAGAACTGCCAGATGGAACAAGATTTATAGTCGTGTTTGGGCTCTAAACAAACAAAAACAGTATGAAAGTCTTTATATGGAATTTGTCTACCATACTCGCACTTAAAATTAGCCAAAAAAAAAAAAAAGACAAGAAATCAAAAGATTTCTCAACAGGGCACTTATTTGATCCAACAAGCAAAGCTATGGTACCAAGTGATCAAACAAATTATAGTCCATTGGGTGCAATGACCTGCAATCAGGCTGGTGACAAAATAGTCTGAGGTTCTCGTTCGTACATATGTCTACTTTTCTACTCAGATGCGTACAAGCTGAGGTCATCACCCGGATGAACATCGTACAAAGGTAAAGCTTTGGTACCAGACGTCAGACACCAAAGACCTGTCTGTTAAGAATACTGCAACAGTGAATCAGTCAGGTCATCTAACAAACAATGATGCACCACTTCTGATTGCCTAGACATAATAAATCTTTTTATACATCCTACAGTTCTACAACTGTCATTAACCAATTGGTTGATATGATTAGAAAAACTCAAAGCTCGATCTACCCATACACCCAGGTCCTTAAATGAATCTACAGTTTCAATCAGTGTGTGCTGTATTAAATATTCACCTTTTAATTTGTGTCTTCCCAAATCTCATATGCTTAGTTTTGATGTACTTAGTATATTATTCTCCTGTTCCCAAATGATCAATTTAGTCAAGCTCTTTTGCAAACATGCCCTATCTGTAACACATGTAAATCAGTTTGCCTAATTTCAAGTGGTCTGCATACAAACTGTAGAAAACCTCAGATGAAAAAGTTAAGACATGAAAGATGCAATCTAATCAAGTATGAGCCTAGACAGAAACCTGTTGTGCGCCCTGGCTGTAACCAAGAATTTCACCTTTCCAACTGCTGTATGATACTTGCCAAGTCCTATCTGTAAACCATGTAGCTATCCATCTTATCAAGAGTACATCAATACCTAGTTGCTCTAATTTACTGATCAGTGTTTTGTGTCTCACCCTGTCAAATGCTAAGTTAAATCTATATAAATTACATCACAACATGATTTTCATTCATGGCTGTTATTATATTGTAATAGAATGTCATGCTACAGGTGGTAATAGATCTACTTTCAACATATGCATACTAATATATGGTTTCAAGTCAAATCCTTTCCAATTCTGACAATATCTTATCCAATATTCCATTCTCCATTATTTTTCCATATGAAAGTAGACTTAAGTCTCTGTATGGGTCTGGGTTTGTCCTACTCCCCTTTTCCCTTAGAGAGAGTGGTTTAATAAGTGCATGCCTTCAATCTTTTGGAATCTCCCCATATTTATACGACCTAGTAAATAATATATATAATATGGTTCGTGTTCTCAGGTCATCACTAGTAATTCCATCTCCTCCCTGTGCTTTGTTTGGACAGTTTGCATACTTCTTTTTCAATATAATCTAATCTGATTTCAGTATCTGAGGTTACCTGCCTATCACTAGCACAATTTATCACCACCTTTGTGTAGTCAAATTGTTTTGCATAAGATCTTGTAATCCTCTATAATCCATTGTGTCTGATACTAAATTTTATAATCTACAGTTAGTTTTACCAGTCTGCATGTCTAACTCCTTCCACATCTATAAAATGGTTTCCTATTATGCTCATTTTTGTAAAAATTTTCTTCAAATTCTTCTTGATCTTGTCTCACACCATGTTTAATTTTACTCAGCTTGTTTATTTCAATTCTGAAAGTTGCAGTTTGAGCTCTTTTCCATTTCGTAGACATTTTTTTGTCACTCACCTTAGACATCTTCTTCATATGGAAGTATATCCTTCTGACATTGTGTGCCTAGATTCTGATGTTATGTATTCAAACAATTTCTCTTTTAAAACTTTCTACATTCCTTCTGCATTTTTCCAATGAATGCATCACTCCAGTATGTTTTACATAGTGACTGTTCTGCTTCCGCATAATCTGTTATTAATCTTCTATGTACTGATTTAGATTTCAGTTTGGCAAAATTATCTAGCAACAAATTAACCATTATAACTCCATGTTCACAGCACATCAATGGTGGTAAAACTTGATATGAAGTAACAGTAATTTCTTTAGGAACACTAGTATGCTCCATTCCCCTCTCAGTTTTTCCTGGTAAATTTAAGTCCCCAGCTAATATTATTCTTCTATCCTGTGTTCCATTCAAGATATGTATGAATTCCTCTAGGTCATCAGTACTTGACTTTGGTGGTCTTTACACTCCAACAATTGTTAAATGTTCCAGGGTTGTCTTTATTGTCACAGTTACACAGTCTACAGTATTGGTTTTACCAGTGAACATGTAATAATCACAGGTCTCATAACTATCTTCAATTCCTGTCATAGCACCTCCACCTGAATTTTTGTTTGAAGGTGTTAACCGTAAAAACATTTATACCCCGACAGAACTGGTTTCCAGTCATTGTACTTTAACCATGCTTCACAAACAATAACATTATTGTGGGAACAGCAAATTAAAAAAAAAAAACTTTACTAATACTCCTATGATTAACAACCATCAGAGATTCATCACGTGTTTCTATCTGTGAACTGTTAAATTTTCGACCTGGCAAAAATCCTAACTTGTGTTTCGCACATACTGCAAAATATCTGCTGCAAAAATTCTCTTCCTTAATCATGACAAGTGCATGCCATCCTACCTGAGCATGTGCCCAAAATTAGCCTTGGACGCATTACACATTTTCATTTTTTAAAAAGGGACATTTTCTTCATGTAGGTATTTACCCAAAAAATCTTCACAGTCACCAGACTCTCCTTGCTATATGTGATTTGTGAAAAATATGTCCCAACACCTGTACAAGCTCAAGCTATGCTAAGAGAGCTGTAAGTTCCCTACCATCAGTCAGAGTCCTTGAGATATCATTTGTACCTACACAAATAAAAAAATATATATGTACTTCCTTACATTAAGGAGTTCTGAGTCTTGTCTCACATCCTCGATTTTTGCTCCTGGCAAGCATAACACTATTCAATGTACATTACCTTCGCTGCAAATATAAGTAGCAGCTCCTCTAGTAATAGAATAACCAATTACAAGAATATCTTTATCCGACCAGAACTGAAGAATTTCATCAACTAATTCAGTAATATCTGCTCTATCAATTGTTACAAAGGAATGATCTTCATCACCATTAGGCTTATTAATCCCAGTGTTTTCATTGTGTATTACATTTGCAAGCATACAATTCTCATCCATCTGGCTTTGTATTTCTACAGCTTGAGCCATATTGTCAACATGTCTTTCTCCTCTTTTTTTTCTTACAGTAATGTTCTTTAATCCTTCCATGTTCAATTTTGAGTTCTTCTTTTTCATCTGTCCCTTGCCTCTTTTGTCTAGCTACTCTTTTGAAATAATTATGCCTTTTTCTGTAGACTGAAGGTTTTCTCATTCCCTTTAATGTGTGTGTTACATAAAGCAGTGTCCTTTTTAGTATGCATTCTCTTTGCTTTACAGAGATTTATCAGGTTAATTTTCTTCCCTGTTATTTGTTGTGAACTTCTTCCTGTCTTTCTTTTTTTATTTCCTTCTACTGTATATGCTCTGAATCCTTGGAGTGCTTGTATGCAGAATTCCAAAGTTGTCATTGGCATTATTTTGTTTCATAGGTGCTGAGTGATCTTTATAGACAATAGACATTTCTTTTTCTAAATGTGTTCTGCTTGCTCTTTGTCTAACATTATTTATCTCATTAGTCCAGTCATTAATATACATAAGTTATCCAAGCCGTGCCAACTGCACAAATGCATTCGTAAACAGTAAGTCTAGATTTGCTACTAATAAGGGTAAGCAAATCACCCAAATTTTGGCATAAGGAACACAGATCACCAGTATTATCAGGTGTAACCTTTAAACATACATAGCATTTATTACACTGTACAAGATATTTGTGCTTTAGCAAATCATTAATGGCATATCCATTTAAGGAATCCATATTCAGCTGAAAATGAATAAAAAAATTCTAAAGAATAATCAAAATAGGTAACAACAGAAGTCAAACAGAATTTAAATCAACTTCGAAGAGAAAAATCAGACACACATTATACAAATAAAATATTAAGTACAGTAAAATTGTTGCTCTAAACATACAAGCTGTGAAAGTCACACACAAGCTGGAATTCCTTTATACTGTGTGTGAATATGCACAGTAGATTCTACTTCCTTGCAGTCGCATCTCTTTTTAACAGTAAAAAAAAAAATCAATAAATCACAAACCAAGACAGGATTGTTTAGATAAGCTCTGGACTGTCCTCTCTGCAGTCTATGTGAACTTATAACTGACTGGGCCCCTTGGGATGGCTAGAGTTTGCCTGACTAAACCCTATTCCTTTCCAACAAAAAAACAGTAAAAATGAAAGGTAAAACAACAAAATATGAATCAAAGTAAAACGTCTTAAACAGTGCAAAAAAAGTGGTAAAAAATACAACACAGACTCAGATATAACTTCTCTTACCAGTCAACTGCACAGTCTATCACAAACTAAGACAGGATTGTTTAGAAACTTTGGAAGCAATGCCAAGACTAACTGTAAGGTTAGCATTATGAATTTTGGAACTTTTATAAAGGGGTTTAGAAAGGACAAATCTAGGACAGGTCTCCAAGACTGCTCCTTTTTTGATATCAGTAAGATTCCAGAGTAAAAATATATGCATTTGTGTATGGTAGGCACTGGTTCTATGGCCCTGCTTCTTCAGAGTGATGAAGCACTAGGGGAAACAGCTCTATCTGGTCTGGTGGGCATTTAGGAAGTCCACTTTTTCTGTCCACTGCCAAGTGCATCCTCTCTAAATTATCAAATTATTCTCAAAACCCAGAAAGAACCTGGGGAAGGAGGAAGAGAAGGAATGGGGGGGGGGTGCTTTGTGACTTGGCATAGTCGAGCCTTTGAAGGGGGTTAATTTTTTTTGGGGGGGGGGACTCATCATGTTTGTTTTGCACAGTTATCCTCCTGCCATTTTTTTAATCTCTGACTTTTGCTTGGCTGGGATTTTTGCTTGTTCTGTCCCTTGAAGAAGTCTCCTTGCTTGGGCAGAAGTTGAGTACATGAAACATCCTAGCTAACCCATGCATTAGTTTGTCTCTATCATCCCACTGTTTGAAATGTTTGAGTCGATGTAACAGAAGTCCCAAATGCCAAATCAGAACTTTTATCACATTAAGTTCTAATTACGTAACCAAGCATACTGTCTTAATACAACAGAAGCAGAAGCATTTCTCACAACTGTATCTGCACACACAAGCACACCCCTCAAAGCATGTTTCGAAACCTGCGTCAAATGAGAAAATCTGATTCACAGACTTTTGCTCTTACAGGTAAGGATGCAGCAAAATCATCCAAACTGTACACACACTGCAAAATAATTTTCAACAGTCTTGAAAATTTAACATTCTAAAGGCTAGAGACCTTTTAGCCATGAAGATCTAACCATTTTCCTTCTTTATCAGGGAGAGATGGATTAGATGAAGTCAAGGACTTTTTATCTGAGCAGGCAGCTGGGGACACGGCAGCAGGATCAGCAGTCAAATGAGGAGAGAGATCTGTGATATCCAAGAAGACACTACAGTTGTGTATGAACTTACCATAACAGTAGATATCCTACTGATCATTGCTGCAGTGCTCAACACATGAGTTTTCATCCCCTGACATCCAGCCAGCGTACCAAAGCTTTACCTTCTTGTGGGGGTAGGTCCGACTCTTGACCTCAGCTTGTATGCATCAGGGTATACAGGTAGACATAAGCAAAAATACCTCAGACTATCTCCAAAACCTGTGGCCTGAAGACTACTAAAAGAGAAAAATGGTCAGCTAGGTGAGATGTAGCGCAAACAGGTATGCAAATTACACAGAAAGGAGTGCATTAAGTGACAGCTTACAGCAGAGGGAAAGAGAAGAACAGAGGAAGAGAAGAGAAGGAAAACTGCAACAGTAATCAGTAGAACATCTACTGTTATGGTAAGTTTTTACACAACTCTACTATGTTCTGACTGAAATCACTTGTGCAGTATTTTTAACATCCGGGTGATTACCAGAGCTGAAGGAAATAAAGAGTGGGGAGGTTGACTAAAGGAAGGATAAGCTGTCCAGGAGACCAGACAGGACCACACCTACCAAAGGCAGCTCTGGATCTGGAAAAGTCATCAATCTTGTAATATTTGGTCGGTATGTGAACAGAGGACCAAGTAGCTGCTTCCAAGATGGAAATGGCATTTACATCCTTATGGAATGTCCCAGAGGAAGCCACAGCCCTAGTAAAATGTGCTCCTGGGCAGGAAGACAATGTTTTCCCATATTGTGTATAACAGAAAGAAATAGCAATAGTTTACTTAGAGACAGGATAGTCCAGTTTGGAATCCATGAAGGAGACAAAAAGTTGGGTCAGTTTTTCCTGACAGTTTTTTTTTTTTTTTTTTTGTGCAAGTAAAATCTTAGCTGCCTGTTGACCTCTAGGGAGTGGAGAATCCTTTCTCCCTTATTTTGGGGGCTAGAGAAAAAGGCAGGCAAGGTGGATGGCCTGGTTGTGGAATATCCCATTCACCACCTTAGGCATAAATGAGGGACTAGCCCTGAGAGTCACCCTGTCTTTGTGGAAAATAAAAAAGGTGAAATAGCCATAAGGGCCAAATATTCAGACAATCTGTGGGCATAGGTAAGAGCCAGCAGAAGGATAGTCTTCAAGGTGCAGAATTTTAAAGTGACAGGAGCTGCTGGCTCGAAAGGGGGCAAAGTCATTTTTTTCCAGCACAAAGTTGAGATCTCAGGGAAGAATAGGTTTCTTAGGCAGCTTGAGGTGTAGGACACCCCTCAAGAAAATGTTGGCCTCCATCCTGGATATGAGAGAAGGCTCATGAAGCAAGCAGGCATTAACAGCAGACAAATGGGCTTTAACAGAAGAGTAGACCAGACCACAGTATAATCCTTTATAGAGATATTGAGGACAGCATAAATATCTGATAAGAATTACTCTTGGCTGTGCCTGAAAACCAAACAAAATATTTTCCACTTAGTTGTATATGATTTTCTAGTGGTAGGTTTTGTGGCTTCCAGTAGAATTTGTACTACCGCCTCAGAGAAGAGGTGGCTTTTAGGGATCAGAACCCTATTATCCACAGAGTGAGAGAGACAGGCTAGTTCTGGATGGAGAAGTAGACCTTACTGCTGAGTTGTAAGGTCTGGTTACAACAATATTTTCCAATGGTTTCCCTTGGACAGGTGGACTAGGAGAGGAAACCAATGTTATTGCGATCTGAAGGGGACCAAGAGTATGGGTTTTGGGGCTTCCTGCTGAACTTTTAGAAGAATTTTTGGGAGTAGTGGTGGTTCTATATTACGAAGTCGAAAGACCTTTGTCGAACACCTCTCCATCAACACAAAACTGTCGAAATTCACTTCCGCGAATAACAGAATTTTTCCCAGGGTTCGGAAGTAGTTGGCTAACTCTACAACTTTGCCCTTTTCCCCACTGTAGTGTGATCTCGGAGTTGGTACATATAATTGGGGTGTGTGGGGGGCACAGCCCACCACTTGGGTGGGTATGATTTAGTGCAAAATGAAGTTATGTACTCACCATAATGTTCCATCTGAGTAGTTACACTTCATTTTTCTGCAACCTGTGGGTATTCGGATCCATATCAGATCCCAGCTTGCAACTTTTCAAGCATCTGCTCTGAGCTCCAAGCTCCTCCCCCTTACGCATAACCCATCACCATCTCCTACCTTCCCTCAGACCAAGTTTGCCACTACTCAAACTAATCAGCAACTCAACTTACCATGAGCAGGTTTGGGGAAAGGAGATGGGACGGTTGCAGAAAAATGAAGTGTAACTACTCGGATGGAACGTTATGGTGAGTACATAACTTCTTTATCTGAAGTAAACTTCATTTTATCTGCAACCTGTGGGACAGACTAAACTTAATTTTATCTGCAACCTGTAGGACAGAGTCTCCAGCTACTCAAACTCCTGGGGGACGCTCATGGAAGGATATTCCTGAGTACCACAGAGCCGAAGGATGCTCTCCCTCTGGAAATCAAATCCAACTTATAAAGAGAAATGAAGGTATGTGACCTTGCCCAAGTTGCTGCCGCACAAATGTCATCCAATGACACCCTAGACCAAAAGGCAGCAGAAGTCGCCATAGATCTGTAGAATGAGCTTTAATAGTACCAGGCGGGGACAGACCTTTGTCTTTGTAAATTTGCAAAATACATAGTGAAATCCACCTAGCTAAAGAAACCTTGAAGATGGCTTTACCCAAAAAGGGTTTAGAAAAAGACACAAATAAATGGTCAGACTTACGGAAGGGTTTCGTTCTGTGTAAATAAAAATTAAGTTGCCTATGAATATCTAGTTAACGCAGTTTATATTTACCCTTGTTCTGAAAATTTGGAAAGAAAACAGGCAGGCTAATCGTTTGATTAATGTTCGACTCAGAAGCCACTTTTGGTAAGAAAGAAAGGTTTGTGCAGAGAGAAACCCTTTCCTTATGGAAGATCAAGTAATGGCCACTAGGAAGGCTGTCTTCCAGGATAAGAACTTCAAATCTACTGATGCTGCAGGTTCGAAGGGGGGAGCAACTAAAGCCTGGAGAACCAAGTTGAGGTCCCAAGGAGGAACAGAGTCCTTAATTGGAGGATGCAAAAGAAAAGTGCCTTTAAGGAAAGCCTTACACAGTCTAGAAGAGGCCAGAGCATTCATGTTCTCGATGACATGGAAATTCGAAATAGCTGCAAATTGCACTTTCACAGTGGAGGAACAAGCCCCTTGCTGAAAAATGTTGGCTAAGAAATCCGACTGCAGGAACAGGGGCTGGAAAAGGAAGTCCCACTGAGAAGCCCAAATAGCAAATCGTTTCCATTTACTGGGGTAAATCTTCCTAGTGGAGGCCTTATGGGATGCCACCAGAACAATGTTTACTGAAGATGAAAGACCAGGAGTCCTGGCAATCAAGGAAACTGGAGCAACCAAGCCATCAGCTTGAGGCTGTCCAGGTTGAGTGGACAAGTGCCAGAGGGATGAGAAATGAGATCTGGGCAAGGATCCAGAACCCACGGAGGAGCTAGAACATGAGACCAGAGAAAGGGGAATCACACCTAAAGAGGCCAGAACAGGGCAATGAGGAACACTTTGCACCCCCAGTCGGCAAGCTTTCAGAAGAAACTTCAGAATGAGTGGTAATGGGGGATCAGCATACAGTAACCCGGGAGGCCAAGCTTGGACCAGAGCGTCTCTGGGGGATCCCCTGGTAAGGGGGGGATCAGAGCGAAGAACTCATCGCACTTCGCATTGGAAGGAGATGCGAAGAGATCGCAAGGCTGACACCACGCAAGGAAGATCTCCTCCGCTATCGACTGTTTCAGAGACCACTTGTATGGCATTAGAATGGCCCGACTCAATCTGTCCGGTAAAATGTTGGAGCGTCCCAGGATGTGCGTTGCAATCAGAAACCAACTGGTGGAGATCACCCACTCCCACACTCTCATGGCCTCTTGGAAAAGAGGGTAAGATCTGGTTCCTCCCTGTCTGTTGATGTACCAGACAGCCGACATGTTGTCTAACTGAACTGCAATAGTCCCCAGAGGAAGAACAGTGTGGAAAGGCTTGCAATGCTAAAAGCACTGCTCTCATCTCCAGAACATTGATGTGCAATCTGGTCTCAATCTGGGACCACGTGCCTTGGACCATCCTCCCCAGATAATGCCCCCCCAACCCGAGTTGGGAGGCATCCGTGGTCACAGTGTCATGGGTTGAGGAAGAAACAAATGGGTGTCCCGCTAAGATCTCCGGCGATTGGAGCCACCAGAGGAGTGACGCCCTGCAGGCTTTGCTGATTTGAATTGGATATTCCATGGAGTGATCTAGCCAAGACCACTGTACAGATAAAGTCCACTGAAGAACACGCATGTAAAGACGTGCACAGGGGATGATACAGATTGCTGCAGCCATTGATCCCAGGGCTCGGAGAACTTCGCCTGCCTTCGGTAACCTGGGGCCAAGAACTACTGATATATGGGCCCGTAGACTCTGGATATTATCTGCAGTTAGAAAGACTTTCAGTCGAAGGGTGTCCAGCCGTGCCCCGATAAAGTCCAAGATCTGCACCGGGTCCAAGAGGGACTTGGAAACATTGATAGTGATCCCCAGCCGGTCTGCAAGATGAAAGTAGGAGTCTCTGGCTAGGTAAAGGAGACACTTGGTGGAAGCAGCGAGGAGCCAATCGCCTAGGTAAGGGAATATCAGAGTTCCCTGAAGCCTCAGGTGAGCCGCTACGACTGCCATTACCTTCGTAAACACCCTGGGGGCTGTGGTGAGACTGAAGGGTAGGACTCTGAACTGGAAATGATTGGCTCCCAGCCGAAAGCTAAGGAATCTCCTGGAGCTTCTGCGAATCTTGATGTGGTAGTAAGCGTCCTGGAGGTCTATCCAGCACATCCAGTCGCATTCTCGAAGATCAGATAGAATGGACTGTAGGGTGACCATCCGGAATTTCTGTTTGGCGACAGCCAGATTTAAGGTCGACAGGTCCAAAATGGGCCTGAGGTCCTCAGTCTTTTTTGGCACTAAAAAGAACCTGGAGTAAACGCCTGATCCAGACTGATCGGGGGCGGGGGGGGGGGGTTTGATGGCTCGTTTGTGAAGCAGCTTGGAAATCTCTAGTGTTGCCATCTCCCTTTTAGTGGGTGGGACATCTGGGAAACTCTTTGGTTGGACAGGAGGGTTAACAAACGGGGTGGTGCAGCCTCTGGATATTACTTGAAGCACCCAACGATCTGCAGTTATGGACTCCCAAGCCGTTGGGTGCAATGATAATCTTCCCCCGACTGCTTCCAGAGTAGGACAGTCAGGCGACCACTAAGGGCTGCTGAGTGGGCCTGTCCGAGAAGGGCTCCCTAGACCCAAAGTTCCTCGGACCTCCCTCTGCCTCTGGGGCGGCATCTGTCCTGCCCCCCCTGCCTCTAGGGGACAAGTTGTCCTGAGAGTTCCGGGAAATGTGTGATTTCCAGAACCACATCTTCTTTTGCCCTATCTGATTCCTAGAAAAGCATCTTTGAGGGCTAGAGAAGCAGACTCCGATGGCAGACAATGTCTTCCCATCTTTTTCACTCTGGACAAGGGTGTCGCATATGGTCTTCCCAAAAAGAAAAAAACCATCGAAGGGAGCATTCGTGAAAGACGCCTTGAAGGGGTCCACAAATTGACACAATCTGAGCCAAGCTTGTCGCCTCATAGCCACGCCAGTCCCAGCCGACCTAGCTGCTCTTTCCGTAGCAGGGGAAAGGAGGCACATAGACGTGTTTGATACTGACTTCAGAGTCGACATTTTCACGGAGAACAGACACTTGTCCCCCAGCGACAGACTCTGGAGGCGACTCAGCTAACTCTGTGACCAGGCCTTGCTGCAGTCGTATAACGTGTGCCCAATAGTTGGCTCTCAGATGGAAAATGTCGCTGAAGAATACACTCGCTTCCCAAATCGATCCACCGCCCTGGACTCCTTCAGAGGGTGAACCGAGGAACTTTCCTGAGCCAGTTCCCTCTTAGTGGCTGCTGCAACCACCATAGCATCCACTGGAGATCCTTTATACCAGGCCTGTCCGTCTGAGGGTGGAGAGAGGATCTTGTCCAAGAGTTTAGGCATCAGCTCTATGGTATCAGGCTCCTTCCATGCCCATGTGGTGATAAGATCCGCAGGCGGAGACACCCAGGACGTAGATGGGCCCGTGCCAAAAGCCTCCGGGAACACTGATTCATCTTTAGAAGGTTTTGGGGCTGACCAACCTCACCTCTGGCGGAGAATCTCCATGATGTCTCCAAAAGAAACATCCTCGGGAGGTGACCTGGGGGAACCTTCTCCATCTAAATCAGTGTCTTCTGTCAAGGACTCTGGGGAGTCCAGGTGCCTCCTTTCACATGTGTGCTTACGAGGACCCTCCTTAGTGGGACTCTCTGAAGAGGGCTGGTGAGCCACGGGGGGTTTCTCCAGGTGAAACGCCTGGGGCTCCTCTAGCATGGGCTGTCCCTGTGACAAGCTAAAAGTTGTAACTGAATCCGAGGGAGTCTGGGTGGAATCCATGGAAATAGGCTGGGGTCTTGATCCTTGGGAGAGAACCCACTCCACCACTTTGAACGCCGATGAAGAGCGCACCTCCTTAGCACCCAACAAGGAGGAAGCTCTCCCCGGGTCTGCCGTGAGGATCGGGGCTGAGGCTGGGGTAGTCAGAGCTCCGAAGGAATGGCTCAGATCTGACAAAGTCGGAGCCGAAGACACCTCCATCCCCTCGGGTCCGACTCCCCATCCTTGGCCCAGAGAGTTGCTTGGATCCGAACTGGTCGGATCCAAGGAACTCAAGGTAATCGCCGGAGTCGAGGTTGAAGGAACCATCAGCGCCGAACCTCCAGTTCCGAAGATCCTCGGATCTATAAACCCCGAAACCACAGGCCGGATCGGGGAAGGAGAAATCGGATGAAAGAAGGGTATGGTGGTCCCCCCTCCAGAGAGAGAGGGGTCTGGCAAGACTCCCATCTGGATTTGGGTCCGTATAAATCTCATCATCCTGGCCATATCCAATTCAGAAAGACTCAGTCGAGCGTGAGGAAGCGACTGACTCGGATCTGGCTGGCCGCTGCGACGATCTGGATGAAGGCCTCAGATCCAAAGGCTCCATCAGCTCCGGGAGAATCTAGGGGAGTGGAGCCGAGAGATGCAGGTCTCGACACCTTAGAAGGCAGGCTAGGGAAGGACTCCCAATCTGGAGACCGTTTATGGGGCCTATCCCCCTTCTTTCTGTCTCTATCCTTTTTCTTGTCTCTTCCTTCGGCCTCTCCTTCAACAGGTCTAGTGGGAGGGTGAGTCCCAGCCTGAGGGGATGGTTGCGCAGCTGCTGCAGAAGCCAAAGTTGATGAGTCCAGCATGGAAGCAGGTAGAAAGCCTTTAGCCACCAGTTTGGACTTCCTTTCCTTCACGGCCTTAGGGTTACAACTGGCGCACACACTGCACTACACTGATAAGTGAGGAACACCCAGGCAAACAAAACACAGAGTGTGACTATCCGCCGGTGAAAGCTTATGGCCATACTCTGAATTTCTTAAAAGTAGGTTTATGCTGATCAGCCATTCTACACAAACACAGCCCACCTGCCAACTCCAACACACTATAAACATGCACACCTATGGGGAAGGGAGGACCTACACTATACTTTGCAAACTAAACTTTCTTTCTTTCTTTTTTTTTTTATTTTTTTTTTTACCGACGAACAAGCGTTTGGGGGAGGAAAGGGAATTAACTGAGAACACACACTCACTACCCACGAAAAAAGACCAAAAAGGCACTTACTACAACCCTATGCTCAGAGCTATGGAGACCACGATGCTGATGCACGAAGCAACAAACAAGATCTGAGGGAAGGTAGGACATGGTGATGGGTTATGGGTAAGGGGGAGGAGCTTGGAGCTCAGAGCAGATGCTTGAAAAGTTGCCGGCTCAGATCCGATATGGATCCGAATACCCACAGGTTGCAGATAAAATGATGTTAACTACTTCAGATTGTGTGTTCCATACTGGGCAACTGTTTCATTGCCCTGGGAAAGCTTCTGTGATTCGCAGAAGTGAATTTTGACAGTTTCATGTCGAATGAGAAGTGTTCGATGTAAAGGTCTTTCAACGTAGTAATTTAGACCTGTAGTGGCAGAGGGGGAAAGGCATACAGACACATCCCCAACCACTGGAAAGTGAAGTCATCTGTCTTCCTTCCTGAAGGGGAAGGACTCCTGGTGAAGAAATGTGGAAGATGGTGGTTTTCTGGAGAAGCAAAAAGATCTACCTGTGAAGTTCCCTTCTGATGCCTTACAGTTTTGAAGATTTGTTTGTTCAGGGTCCATTCATTAGGGTCCTCTGAGGTCCTGCTTAGTGAGTTCACCAGTACATTCTCCTGAGAGGGAATGTATGTAGCTGTCAGACTCACGCCCATTTGACTGGCAAGGTGCCATGCCTCCTGTGTTAGCTTGCACAATGGGCAAGATCTTGTGTCTCTGTTTGTTCAGATACCACATAACTCTTGTGTTGTCAGTGTACTCCAGTAGACAGCCCAACTTCCACAGACAGCAGAATATCTGCAATGCTTGTAGAGGCACTCTCATTTCTTTCAGGTTGATGTGTTCTTTCAGGATAGGGGAAGGCCATTTTCCTGTACTCTGTCAAGCTCTCCAGGGCCTGTTTGAAGCACCTGTGTGAAGAACTTGGTTGTGTGGGGCTGTGGTGCAAGAAAGGCCAAGGTTGAGCATGACCTGTCTCTAACACCAGAGAAGCTCCTTTTTGAGGCACAGTAGTAGGGAGATCAGGATATCCAGGTGATGGGAATGTTGAAATCAGACTGATTTCAGATACCACTGAATTTTCTGCAAACACACACATCCCTAGGCTAGAGCTTGTTCACTTTATCTTTTCATTCATATACACAGTATGGTCAGAGAAATCACTGGAATGGCAGCTGTCATTAAACACAATGTTGTGAGCATCTCCCTTGCTGTGCAATGAGACACTGAGTACAGGGTTTTTGAAAAAGGTTGCCAGACTGAGAATTTTATCTTGAAGAAGGAATGTAAACATTCTGCATGTGTCTAGTCTGCAACCCTGAAAAAAAACAGGTCTTGAATGCAAGTAAGATGAGATCTATTTAAAGTTGACTGTGAACCCTAGTGTTGCTTACCTGGTCAGGATAAAACAGACTAAACTGTGGGTTCTGTTCAAGCAGCTTTATTATGTATAAACACATCAGGACTGTGGCTTAATAACTTTAACTTAAACTTGTAAACAAACCAGCTACCACACATACATGGCTCACACTCTGGCTGCACTCTCAAAATGGCACTGAAGCTAGCACGTGCTTGCTTATTTATATGCACATGCTGTCCTTGGAAATGCTTCTTAAAGGTACAACGCACACACTATTCTACATCCTCCCTCTGAGAAATGAGCCATGCATTACTGATGACATTAATTGACATGCAATTGATGAACAATTCTTTGACATTCAATTATACAGAACTGAAAACATATAGACAGTTATGACCAGGTTACTGTGTATTTCACACTAGGTCTGGAAGAATGACCAAATCGTGTGACATAGAAATTAGAAAGAATAGTTATGTAAGAACTTAACAATCTTAGATGCCCTTCACTTCCATGTTGCAGTATTCATAACTGTAGGGAGGTTGCTGTCTGCAGCACCGGACATCCGGCCAGTATACCAAATTCTTAGGATCAGGGGTACGTGTTATGTTGCTTGTCAAGGCAATAAACCAACGTCGGCTATAAAAGTGACATCTGCACGTACCCCCTTCAGAAATGACTGACATATACAGTAGTACCCCTGGGAAACAAAGAAAAAGAAGCTTTTCAGACCCACATATGCCACCAGCCCACAGGATCCTAATAAGTGCATGTACCTGTTGCAGTTTCCTGTTTGGATGGAGAGAAGGTAGGGAAAGTCACTCCAGATGGAAAAGCAGAGTAAGAGTGGGTTGGAGGGGGGGGGGGCTGAATACTGCAACATGGAACAGAAGGACAACTAAGGTTATGGTAAGTTCTTACACAACTATTCTATGTCATTCTATTATCATGTTGCAGTATTCATAACTGTAGGGGAGTCCCAAGCTTTAAGGGGGGTAGGTTGAGGGGCCTGGTCTACGAGACCCTGTAAGATTGACCCATCAAACCTAGTTCTGGCTCTAGAGACCATATCTAGCTTGTAGAGCTTGGTAAAGGTATGGACTGAGGACCAGGTGGCCGCTTCCAGTATGGAAGCGTAGTCCCCCCCCCCCCCGAAAAGGACTGTTGAAGAGGCAGCTGCCCTAGTAGAATGCGCTCTCACATTGGCAGTTAAATCCTTTCCATGAATGGAATAGCAGATAGAGATAGCTTTAGAAATAGTCTGTTTAGAGACTGCCTTCCCCAAGGTGAAAGGAGACAAACAGCTGGGTCAGACTTTCTAATAGATTTGGTCTTGTCGAGGTAATACAAAATTTGTCTATGAACATCCAAGGAATATAAGATTCTTTCAGAGGAATTTTGAGTTTGAGGGAAGAAAACAGGGAGGTTAATGGCTTGATTCAAGGACAACTCATTAACCACATTCGGCATGAAGGAAGGGTTAAGTCCTGATGAAGACCCTGCCTTATGGAAGATGAAGGAGGGTTAGCCATCACAGCTTGAATTTCTGAGACCCTCCTGTCAGATGTGAGGGCTACCAGCAGTACTGTTTTCCAAGTACATAGCTTCAGTGATGCCAAGTGAGCTGGTTCAAATGGAGGTACTGTGAGTTTTTCCAAGGACAAAATTAAGGTCCCATGAAGGTGGTATCAGTTTATGAGGTGGTCTGATATGGAGGACCCCTCTTAAGAATAGTTTTACCTCTAATCTGGATGCCAAGTGAGGTACCAAAGGGAGACTGTCAGAAATGGCTGACAAGTGAACCTTAACAGAAGAGCAAGCCAGTCCTGAATGTAGAAGCTCACACAAGTAAGAAAGGACCATAGGTACAGGAATAAGAAAGGGATCTGTTTTCTTTCTTTTGACACCACCTGGAGAATCTTTTCCATTTTGACACACAATTTCTCCTGGTACTAGGTTTCCTGGCCTCCTGCATGACGTTCAGTACGTCCTCTGAATATAGGTGTCTGAAGGGGATCAGAACGGTCACCCATAGAGTGAGTTTGAGGTTGAGCACCTGAGGGTGTATGAGCAAACCCCTGTCTTGTGTGAGTAGGTCAAATTGGTGGGGTAACCTGTGGTGATTGCCCCTGACTAGTAGGTGAAGAAGGGGAAACCAGTGCTGTCTTGGCCAAAAGAGTCACCAGCAGGATTTTTGGTTTGGCCTTCTGAATCTTCAGAAGGACGTTTTGAATTAATGTGAAGGGAAAAGCATAAAGATACAGCTCTACCCAAGAAAAAGAGACGGCGTCCACCCTCCAAGCCTGTGGATGTGATCCCTTGTGCAAAACAGAGGCATCTGCCTGTTCTGGGAGGAGGCAAAGAGATCTGACTGAGGAATACCTCACTTGTGAATAAGCTCCAAAAATACCTCCCTGTGAAGCACCCCTTCGTGAGAGGGTGCAGATGTTCTGCTGACAGTATCCGGCATCACATTATCTGCATGTACACTAGGTGAATGTGAAGTTCTGCAGCTAGGGACCACATTTGAATTGCCAGGCTGCAGAGCGGGTAGGACCTTGCCCCCCTACTTGTTGATATATCACAAGAAGGTCATTTTCTGTGACAACTTTCAAGGTGCCTAGTAGGAGAATTTGGTGGAATGTTGGCAATGCTAGAAAGGCCCTCATCTCTTTGATACTGATGTGGTCCCTTTGCCTGAGGGAGGACCACTCTCCCTGAACTTTGTTTTGTTTGTTGTGGTTTTGCAGGACTGTTCCCCAACCCAGTTCTGAAGCATCTGCGAAGATTTGTTGTAAGGGTGGAGGAATCTGCAAAGATATACCCTGACTGAGGCATATGGCTGCAATCTACTATCGCAGCTCTTTTTTCAGGCATGGAAGGAGAGGTAGAGGAATATCCAGAGGGTGTGAATGTTGGTTCCACAGACTCCAACACCCAAGCTGAAGACAAAAAACTGAAGACAAAAAACTGCTAGGAACCACCACGAACAAAGTGTAAAACTGTTAAATTTTAATAAAAACGAGCGCTTTCACGCACACAGGTGCGCTTCATCAGGTTACAATATTCACTGGAAAACCTACTGCGTATATAGAAAAGTTGTCACCAATTATACAATTAATTAATCAATCAGTGATCCCTACAATTAAGGTAATAACCATTATGTAGTTTTTCATAATGGGTACAAAACGCTCCTAATATTCACTTTAAAATGTTGAAATATATAGCTTCCAGTTATACAACATAATATAAATCGTTGACAACAAAAGACAAAAACCTGCAAACAATATCTAAAACCACATCGCATTTGTAATTTTCTTAATGCCCATATTAGGACATAATCCTTAAGGCAGCCCAAGGCGTTCCTATTTGGCTCTATTTCGCCAACTTAAATCCGGTACGAGATATTTCTCATTATATCCCATTGCCGGTCAAGCGCTACAACTACTAAAACAATCCACACATATCGATGTAGCATTAGGAATTACAGTCTAACATGTTCACCTTTCATACGTACAATGTTTAGTTAAAAATTACATCAGCTAGATGTGAAACATTCTATAGACTTCATTCACAAGTGCCAAATATCTGCGAACCAACAGCAAACAACCAAGGGTATGCTGTGACAAGTCCGTTGAGGTTCTTAGCAATCATCACGGCAAATTCAATGCCGGAAAAACCAAACCGCATTCCCATCATGTATACAAATATATATATATATTAACTGCATATTTTCTGTCACTTATCACATTGTGCATCTCTAGCTCAAATTAATCAATGCCATTCACTAACATATGCTAACCTAACTGTTCAAATTATTATAATAAGTAATAAATAATATTAAACATATATTCTTAAAGGGCCTACAATTGCTAGACAATATAAGTTTGTAGGACTTATATTATATTAATAGTTAATGCTATCTTAATATAATCCAGGGCTTTCATTGTATGTATTAGGCCACATTATAAACAATGGTCATTGGCAAAAGTGCCTTAGATATTATCAAGGTAAAAATACTACAACTAAATTAATAGGAATGTACCTAAAAGATTTTTTGGCAATACCAGCGCATAAAGTGTACCATAAAAAGATGTTCATATGTATAATCGTCATATCATGAGGATCCTAAGAGGGCAGGGCGGATACTAACTGCAGTATTAAGCCCAGGTGGTATATGGGCCTTTAATCTTAAGATCCACCTAAGCTCAAACATCTCTATTGTCCCTATATGGTCACCTTCTCTCCTATTTGGATTTATAACCTGCAAGACCTGAAAACTAAAGCTATGCTGGGGTCTATCACAACAATGCATAGCCAAAGCATTGGTGAGGTTGTTCTTCCTTATGTCATAGACATGATTGTAGACCCGATCCCTGAGTCTACATGATGTCATACCTACGTAATATCCATTGCATTGATTACAGGTGGCAAGATAAATAACATTCTGTGTGTTACATGTAGCATAAAAAGTAGGCTTAAAGGTTAAACTAATACCTGGAATCTTGAAACATTGTGCTTTATTAATATATTTACATGATGAACATCTACCACATGCATAGGTGCCTGTTTTAATATGAGCTCTTATGTCAACAGAGACTATATCCAATTTTTCTTTGCAGAGCAGTCTTTTTACATTCATGCAATTATTAAATCTAAAGGTGGGTTTCTCCCCAACCAATTGTGAAAGGAAGGGGTCCAAGAGCAAGATTTTCCAATTCCCTCTGACAATCCTAATTAATTGTTCAATGTCACTAGTATATTTAATGTCATACATAATATTCTTGCTATTCTCCCTTCTATATGGGGCACGGCCTGATTTTATCAAGTGTATTGAAGTCCCAAGAAGGGATTCAGTTACATCATTAACCAATTCAGCCGGGTACCCTCTATCTATAAAGTATTGTTTTTGATGCCCAATCAGTTCTATAGCATCCAACTTATTGCTGGATATTTTAAGTATTCTACTCATCTGACCTTTTACAATGTTACGGAACACGTGACGTGGATGTAAACTGTCATAATGGAGGATACTATTCCTCCAACATGACTTCCTATACAAAGTGGTAGCTAGGTTGTTATTAGTTTCTTTTATAAGAGTGATATCCAGAAAATTAACACTCACTAGCGAACATTCATAGGTAAAACTAAGAAATGAGGTGGTGGAGTTCATAAAATAAATTAAATCCATCAACATATCCATATCTCCATTCCAGAGCATCAGGACGTCATCCACAAAGCGTCTATACAGGATCACGTTCTCGAACCTAGGGTAATTGAAGATATTCTCTTTCTCCCATCTATGGACCACTAAATTAGCATAAGCATTGGCACAGGGAGTACCCATTGCTACTCCCCATGTCTGTGCATATACATTGTGGTCAAATAAGAAAACATTACTGTTGAGGACCAAGTCCAACAAACAACAGATGTTCATAGCCTCATTGTTGTCCATGGTACCTAGCTCAGTCAGATGAGACCTTACTGCATCGAGGCCATAATCATTAGGAATACTGGTGAATGAACTTTTAATATCCAGTGTAACTAATAGAGTATCAGCGTTGACGCTACTTTTTACCAGATTTTGTTGAAGGTCATTTAAGAGCTCATAGGAATTCTTTAAGATGGTGGGGATTTCTTTTACCATCTCACCAAGTTTGGATTGTACATATAAGGAGGCATTCTCAGTCACCCAGTGTTCACCTGACACTATGGGACGTAATGGGGGAGGATCTTCATTTTTATGCAATTTGGGCAAGCCCTTAATTAAGGGAATCAGGGGTGAATCTATCATTAGAAAATCATAAAGTGACTTATCTATAGATCTAGTCATAAGTAAGTCATAAATTGTATCATGCACATATTTAATTATTGACGCTACTTTAGACCTATCTATTAATTTGTATGCCTTATCATCATTCAGCATATTAAACATTAACTGTTTATAGAAACAGGTATCTAGTGCAACGATTCCCCCTCCCTTATCAGCTGGTTTGAAAATCAAACTCCCATCTTGACAAAGATCGTCTAAACAACGCCTTTGTATGCGATTCAGGTTTACAAAGTTGCCCTTATGCTTCTCATGTTCATAGTAGAGATAAAAATCACGTTCACATGTTCGCATAAAACATTCAATAAGAACTTTTCCTTTTACAAAGTGTAGTCTTAAAAACAAACTCATCATTATTAGGCAAAGTATCTTTAAACAATACCTTAAGAGACAATTTTCTAGCAAACAGGCGTAGGCCTATAAGAATTTCATGCAATGCACTATGCTTAGAGGGAATAAATGATAAACCCTTATTCAAAACGAATTGTTCATTTGATGAAAAAGTCCTTGATGTCAAATTGAAAAACAAGCAGTTTAGTTCTTCATTTTCCTTCTGCGTTCTGGTGTTTCTCCTGACATCTTCCTTTTTCCTCTCCCCCGACTTACTGAGCGCGTACGTACTGTGCCCTTGTAAGGAAGAGGGAAGTTTAAAGGTATAGGTGCAACAAATGTACTGTTGGAGCCGTTAGCTTTAGGTTTAGCACCCAAGTTATTGTTACTCAAAGCCTGCTGATTACAGGGTAAAGAAATGTTAGATATATTAGATGTATTAGACTCTCTGCAAATAATGTCATCTGCTTGACTTTCAGCTGTTAGCCGAATATCCAGTGATTCAACCAATACACTCGCTGGGTCATTATTCATCATCTGTGAGGCTGCCGAAACATGGGCAGTCTGAAATCCCTCCTTCGGATTAGTTCTCGGCCAGACAAAAATGCGACCCAGTTGGAAATCTTGGTAGTCACGTTTTAGTTTCTTAAGTTTAATTTGTTCTAATTTATTGCTGTACAAGGCTAGCTGTTTAATCATATTATGCACTTTAGAGACACAAAACTCCGTCTGATAGTTTGAGGTAAGGAATTTATGTTGTTCCTCTACCTTAGCCAAGAGCTCCGCTTCAATGGGTGCAAAATAGTCCAGCAACAGTTGGATATATTTGTTGCCGAACTCGATGTTAAGTTGCTGCCATTTACGTAGTAGCTCCGGGTGGCTATCCCCGTAGCTCGGCATGCACAAGACCCGCATGCCACGGGGGATAACCTTGAAGTGTAGACAGGCTTGTAAGTGCCTTCTTTGCCAGACAAATCTATGCAAACGGTATACGTCATTTTCCAGGTTCCTCAAGCAACCAAAAAAGTCATGTAGATTCTCATTGCTGTTCGAAACACTAGTAGAGACGTCACAATTAACATCCAAGTGTAGGAGCGGGTTATCTTTCTGATAGAATAAACAATTCCAACTATCGGTTCCCAAAGTACCTGTTGGATTGTAGTCCAATTCAATGTTCGGCATATCCATCATGTGAAGATCAGCTAAGCACAAAAAGATTAAAACCAACAGCAAAAAGCAAAAGCCGATCATCCAAAGGTTCCTCACACCATGAAACGAAGCTGAAGACAAAAAACTGCTAGGAACCACCACGAACAAAGTGTAAAACTGTTAAATTTTAATAAAAACGAGCGCTTTCACGCACACAGGTGCGCTTCATCAGGTTACAATATTCACTGGAAAACCTACTGCTTATATATAAAAGTTGTCACCAATTATACAATTAATTAATCAATCAGTGATCCCTACAATTAAGGTAATAACCATTATGTAGTTTTTCATAATGGGTACAAAACGCTCCTAATATTCACTTTAAAATGTTGAAATATATAGCTTCCAGTTATACAACATAATATAAATCGTTGACAACAAAAGACAAAAACCTGCAAACAATATTTAAAACCACTCTTCAACACCCACTGAAATTTCCTCATATGCAGCCTTGCTAAGGGGAGCATGGGTATCAAGGATGCCATGTGGCCTAGGACCCTCAGGAATTCCCGGGCTGATGAGGTTTGGAAAGAAAGGAGTGTTTGGAGGTAATATATGATGGCTTCTATCTTCTGGCAAGGAATGAAGACTGCCATCTGGTCTGTTTTTATCATGCACCCCAAGAAAACAAGGTCTTGGGTGGGTGTCAGGTGAGATTTTTTCCTGGTTCACAGTGAACCCTAAGTTTGCCAGGGTATTGGACACTATGCCTAGGTGGCAACTGAGGGTGTGGCAATCCTGGTGAAGTATCCAGAGGTCATCTAGGCATGGGCATATTTGAATGCCCTGCACTTTACAGTGAGCGATAACTGGAGTAAGGCACTTTGTGAATACTCTGGGGGCTGTGGAGAGCCCAAATGGCAATGCAGAAAATTGAAAATGCAAGGAACCCATGGAAAACCGTAGGAACTTCCTGTAGCTGGGCTGACTAGGAATATGAAGGTATGCATCCTTCAGATTCAGGGATACAATGAAGGCTTGGTGGGGGATGAGGGGTAGGAGGGGATGCAGAGTGAGTATTTTGAAGTTAGACACCTTGAGGAATAGACTGAGGTCAGACAAATCCGAAAATGGTGACCAATGGCCATCTTTTTTTGGAACCAAAAACATCCTGGAGTAAAAACCTGTTTTGTCTGTTCTGGAGGTACTCTTTTCTATGGTGCCCTGAGCTTGTAGCTAATCCAAAATTAGGGGGAAGAGATGAAGCTGTCTTGTAGGCAGTTGGGGTATCTCCTGAAAGGGAGGGAGTGTCCACCAAGACAAAGTATCCTTTTTGGATGATGGAAAGGACCCAAGCCTATGAAGTTATTTTCCACCAGGAGGGTAGGGGAAATGATGAGGAGGAGAGATAAGGTAGTGGAGTTGGGTAACAGGTTTGAGTCACAGTGGAGGGGGCTCTGTCCTTGTCAGGCTGTCTCCAAAAGGGAGCTGGGAGTGGAAGCGTAAGGTTGTGTAGGAGTGTAGTGCTCCTAGACTGCCTCCGTCCCTTAGCCTGTGGGGCATTAGACTGAGATGATTACTGCCTAACAAAGGTGGTCCTTTGAGGATAGTTCCTGTGGTACCTAGGAATAGAAGAAATTAACAACTGTTTCAAATTTTGTAACTCCTTGCTCTTTTCCTGTAGGGATTTAAGGTGCTCTGCAGAAGCTGCACTAAAAAGGGCCTTATTATCAAGTGGTGCATCCAGCAATTTGGTTTGGACATCCACGGGAAAAGGCTGTAGCCTCACCCAAGAATATCTTCTCAGGACAGAACCTGAGGCTGCAGATTTGGAGGATACCTCTACCGCACCACAACTGCACTTGATGGAGTGCCTGGTCACCTGAGAGGCAACAGAGAGCAGGGTAGAGGTGTTGTGAATTAGCAGGAGAGTCTGGCACATCTGGTATCAGTGCAGAGGCTTTTAAATAGGGCATCTAAAACAAACCTAGCCATGTGAGTTTAATAGTTTAAGGCTCTGATGACTAGAGTGGAAGTAGTATACACTTTCTTAGGACATAGGACATAGGTTCGTACTAGGCTAACTGCCCTTGTGAGCCATTGTAAGCCTAGCCAATTATCCCTTGTGAGACTCAAACCTTGCACCTTGTGTTTGCAAGGCAAACACCTTAACCATTAGGCCACCCTCTCTAATCTATCCATAAATTTGCTGCCCTTGTCAGTGGGAAACAGAGAGGAGGAAGGCAGCTGTCTGGATGATTTATCTGTTGACACTGCTATGACAGCATGGTCTGCAGGGGGGTTTTGAATAAGAATGGTGTATCATGAGGAACTTTATAACCCCTATCTGGACATTTGGAAGCTGTGGGCTAAGAGTCAGGGGATCTGGGATGCAGCCAGAAAGGCATCATGAAAGGCAGGAAGCAGGGGAGAAACTGTAGATGGAGATGGCTGGTCCATCTGCAGTAATTCAAAGTATCTCTTTTTTGCTTCAGAAACATCTGAGGCTTGCCACAAAGTGTTCTCTTAAGACAAATGGTGTCCCCGAAGGAGAATACTTCCCCTGGTGATTCACGACTAACAGTGTCCTCCTCCTCAGTAGTAATGAAGTTCTTGGGGGATTCAATCTGAGAACAATAAGTAAGTGATTCATCAGAGGAAGTGTGTTGTTCTTCTGAGTCCTCTAAGGCCTGCACAGGTGTAGGGACTGGTTGTGGTACCGGAGACTGGAGGGCCTGGAAGGCCCTGAAAAGATTTTGGGAAAAAACTTCCCATCCAGGACCTGGTTCAGCTTCTCTATGTTCTCTATGTTTTAATTTCGCTTTCCTCTTTAGAGGAGTAGAAGGATGTGTCGGTTTAGAAGCTAACGCCTGGAAGGATGGAAAGGCTAGAGTAGGCCTCTCTGACATCATGAGCCATTGTTTCCCTTTGCCATCAGGGCCTGATGGCTGATCAACCTCAGCGGACATACTCCGCATTTCTGCCGAACCGGCTTCTACCATGGTCCCTGGTTCTAGCTGTGTAACAGCCATCCAATGAGACCCTGGGCTAACATCCGCCTTAAGAGTCTCACCGGACTCCTGAGGTGCAGCATGGGCATAAGGCCTAACTTTCTCTTCATCCGAGGCGGCTCATCAAAGGTACCTACCTCACCCTCCATGCCTAACACTAGACGGCAGGAGCCTCTGGTTTTCTAAATAAAGTTTTAAGGCAGCCACATGGCTGTGAAGCATTTTTGGCACAAAAGACTTGCAGATGTTGCAAGACGTATGGTCGTGGCCTTCACCTAAACAGAATAAGCACTTATCACGCATGTCCTTATGTGGAATTTGTCTTCCACAGGCACACTGCCCCTTCCTAGTTGACATGTACATTTGAAAAGCTATAAGAAAGGTAACAGAAAACCCCAAAGGGTACTTGTCTGTATTGGACGGCCAAAAGAAACTGATTCCTGGAGCTGGCGATCAGAAGTCCGTAGATCAATGCAGCAGAAAAGTTTTTTAGGGGGGTACGTGCAGACGTCACTTTTACAGCCATTGGTTTATGACTCTGACAAGCAATGTAGCATGTACCTCTGATCCTAAGACTTTGGTATACTGGCTGGATGTCCAGTGCTGTAGGTAGCAACCCTCCCTACAGTTATGAATACTACAACATGAGAATAGGAGGATATCTAGGTCTAGCAACTGGGACGGTCTCTGCTGAATGTTCAACTTTGGGAAAGTCAGGAACACCATCAGGAACGGAAGTATGAGTTTAGACACGTTTTGCAAGAGGAACATTGTCTGGATTGCTCTGAGATCTAGAGTCTGTATCACAGGAAAAATGCTGTGATAGCGATTCTGATACAGGAAGATGTCTGTGATTTCTCCTGTATTCCACACCCTCAGACTCCACAAAGTAGGATCTCGGCTTGGCACATACTCCAGCTACTTCACCAATCTGGTCGAAACCTTTCGCCACTTGTATCCGCACTCTCTCCTCCTTTCAATGGATGGAGAAATCTGCTCACTTTATCATAGCTGGACTTCTGAAAAGAATGCTTTCTGAATAGTTGGGCTTTGATTGTACTGCTGTTTTTAGCTTTTGGCCTCAACAAATAGGCAAGGTTGTTCTGGTTTGCCTAGACTGAAGTCTCTAAGCAGGTGAGCCAGGTATATTGTCACAGAGTATGTTTCTGAGATTGAGTAAATTCAAAAAGACATCTCTACTATGTTTTGACTTCTCTAGTAACTGCTTTGCACTCTGTACTGCACGTTCAGCTCGTCCATTTGACTGTGGGTATTTCGAATTACTAGTAACATGTACAAAGTCCCAATCTTTTGCAAATTTCTGAAACAACTGACTGGTAAATTTGGTACCATCGTCCGAGATAAGCTTCTGTGGACTCTCATGGATGGGGAGATGACATTTCAACTTGGTGATAGCAGTGGAAGTTATATTTTGAAGGTATATTAGGAAGTAAATCTATCTCAAACCAGTTCAAATAAGAGTCTACCAACACTAAGTAATGCAGACTGTTCCACTCAAATATATCAGTGACTACTGTTGACCAAGTTAGTTCAGGAAAAAGAAGTTATGTACCTACCATACCGTTCCATGTTAGTTGTCTTCCTTCTTGCTGGTTGGGTTCAGAGCTGATCCTCGGCTCAGACTCGGCCGTCTTCAATAGCTCGAGAGCTGTTCAGTGGCTCGAGGGTACCCCTTATCCCATAATGCCTAGCGATAGCTACCCAGATCTCGTTTGAAATAGCTAACTCCAGACATAACAAGAGAATAAACCAATCAAAATAATTAGTTGACTATACCTGCCATATTCTCTAAGTCAATAGAGGAAAAGCAAGAGAACACACAGCCAGTGAAACAGGAACTCCTCTCGGTCCACTAGGACAGGGGGACGAAGGGTGGGACGCAAGAAGGAAGGCGAGATGAAGACAACTAACATGGAACGTTATGGTAGGTACATAACTTCTTTATGTTAAGTTGTCTATCTCGCCTTCATTCTTGCTGGTTGGGACAGCATCTCTAGCATCCAATATCCTGGGTGGCTCAGTGGAACAGACTCTTCAGAACAGTTGAGCCAGTGTCAGCTCTGCTCCTGGAGACCATATCTAGCTTGTAATGAGAAATAAAGGTATGAGGGTTTGCCCACATGGCAGCTGCACAGATAGAATCCATGTGCAACCTGGACTAGAAGGCTACAGAGGTGGCTAAGGCCCTAGTAGAATGACCATTCGGTTTAACAGGTAACTCTCTATTCCTTAACTGATAAATGAAGGTAATAGTGTGCGATAACCATCTCGACAAGGTTACCTTGGAAACTAGGAAACCTTGTTTGCCTAAGGCATAAGAAAGGAATAATTGGTCCGATTTCCTTATTTCTTTCATTCTGTGTAGGTAAAAATGCAATTGTCTATGAATGTCCAATTGGTGTAGTTTGTACTCTGCCTTGTTGGTATGATTAGGGAAAAACACAGGAAGATCTATAGATTGGTTTAAATTATTTTCTGAGCAGACTTTAGGAAGAAACGAAGGATTAGTCCTCGGAACAACCCTGTCCTTATGAAACACCAAGTAGGGAGGACGAACACATAGTGCCTGAAGTTTGGAGACGCTTCTGGCTGAAGTAATAGCTACCAAAAAGAGTGTCTTCCAAGACAGAAACCTGATAGAACAGGATGCTGCCGGTTCAAAAGGGAGCAGCATCAAGGAAGTTAGGACTAAATTAAGGTCCCAAGGAGGAGGGGATCTCTCACTGGAGGCCTAAGAAGAGATGTCCCTATCAAAAAAGCTTTACAGAGCTTATGAGACATAATGTTAGAATTAGACAAACCAACATGAAAATTAGAAATGGCCACTAATTGTACCCTGATTGTAGCGGAAGCAGATCCAGAGTGAAACAGTTGTGCTAGGAATTCCAGAATTACGTGGACTGGGGCTGAAAAAGGATCCACATTCCTAGCCTCTGCCCAACAAGAGAAACGTTTCCATTTGCTAGCATAAGTTTTCCTTGTTGTAGACTTATGAGAAGAGACAATAATCTCACGGACTGCTGGGGAAATGCTAGGAAGCCTGGCTAAGGTTGGAAGTGGAGCAACCAAGCTGTGAGCTGGAGAGTTTGAAGGGATTGATGCAACCCGCCTGATTGATGAACCAGGTGGTCTGGAATTGGGTCCAGAGTCCAGGGCTGATCGAGAAGGTAACGGTGCAGGAACGGGAACCATATCTGTCAAGGCCAGTAGGGGGGCAATGAGGATCATTTTGCAACCCAACGATTTTGCTTTCTGTATTAGTTTTGGTATCAGGGGAAATGGAGGAAAAGCATAAAGTCGTCCCTGAGGCCATTCATGGATTAGAGCGTCTCTGGGTATGTGACCTGGAAGCGGAAGCAGGGAGAAGTAGTTGCTGCATTTGCTGTTGAATGGGGTGGCAAAAAGATCACAGCAAGGCTTCCTGATTCAGAGACCACTCGTGAGGCATGAGGATAAGCTCTGCTGAGCCTGTCCACTATGACTTTGGATCTCCCAGGGATGTGTGTCGCAATCAGAAAATGTTGGGAGGAAACTGCCAAAGTCTGAGTGCTTCTCGACACAGGGGGTAGGATCTGGTTCCGCCCTGCTTGTTGATGTACCACACCACTGACATGTTGTCCGTTTGAATAGCAATTGTCCCAGAAGGAAGAGATTCTTGAAGGGCTTGCAATGCCAGGAGCATGGCTCTCATTCCAGGACATTTATGTGCAGATGGTACCCGTGAGGTTGCCAAGTGCCTTGGACTGTCCTGCCCAGATAACCCCCCCCACACCCTATCAGGGAGGTGTCTGTCGTCACTGTGGCTACTGGAGGGGGTTGTATGAAACATCTGCCCTGAGTAATTATTGGGGAGATCATCCAAGAAAAATGTTTTTTGCATGCATCTGTGCTCAGGATCATGTGAGTCATGGGAAGTTCTTGGAAAAACCACTGTGTGAACAGAAGCCACTGAAGAATTCTCATATAAAAGCACGCTAGTGGGATTAGAAGAATGGCTGCTGCCATGGAACCCAGAGTTTGAAGGACATACCTGACTTGGATCCTTTTGCTCTGCATTAGAATCTGTACTGCTGACGAACTGCGGACACCCTTTCTAGTGGTAGCCTTGCAAACATATTCCTTGTGTCTAAGTCTGCTCCTATGTAAGTGATAGATTGACAGGGCAACTAGGCAGATTTTTCGAAATTTACTGTAATGCCTAGCTGGGAGCAGATTGTGATTGTGCAGTCCCGCGCTTGTAGGAGTTGATGCCTGGTGGTAGCAGTGAGGAGCCAGTCTATATATATGGAAACACCTGGAATCCTTGACGTCTCAGGCGAGCCATGACCACTGCCTTACATTTGGTGAACACCCCAGGGGCTGTGGTGAGACCAAAGGGCAGAGCTCTGGACTGATAATGACTGGCCCCCAGCCGGAAGTGAAGATATCTCCTGGAGCACCTGTCTATCTTGATATGGTAGTATGCGTCCTGAAGATCTATCGAGCACATCCAATTGTCCTAACCCAGAAAGGGTAGAATGGACTGTAGCGTGACCATCTGAAACTTTGTTCTTTGTACAGACCTGTTTTATCTGCTGAGATCCAGAATCGGTCTCCAGTCCCCTGTCTTTTTTGATACTAAAAAGAACCTTGAGTAAGTTCCGGATTCATGCTGGTCTGCCGGGACTTCCTGGATGGCTCTTTTTTCTAGCAGTTTTGAAACTTCTATTACTGCTGGCTTGATTGGGTGGAACATCTGGAAGGGTTTTCTTTGACCGAAAGGGGGGTTGATGGAGGGGAATTTTGTAACCTCCGGATATAACGGACCGTAGCCATCTATCTTGTGTTAACTTTTGCAAGGCTTTTGGGTACAGTGAAAGTCTTCCCCCGACTGCCTCTAGAGGTGAGCAGCTGGGCAATCCTTCAGGGATGCTGAAAGGGCTTATCAGAGAAGGATTCTCTGTTGTCCTGGTTCTGAAGACCCCCTCTGCCACAAGGGTGGCGTCTATTGTTATTGTTTCCCCCTCTGCCTCTGAAGGAAAAATAGCTACGTGTGTCAGGCAAGGCTCCCTGAGATTTTCGGAACCACATCTTACCACTCTTCTAACCTTTGGGGTAAGGTCTAGAGGGAGTGGAAAAATGGACTCCCATGGCAGAGAGCGCCTTGCCTTCTTGCTCACACCTAGTCAAAGTGTCTTTCACCTATGGTCCAAAAAGAAAGGAACCATCAAAGGGGGTGTTGGTGAAGGATGCTCGAAAGGGTCCCGCAAAGTTACACAGCCGCATCCATGCATGCCTCCTAAGGGCCACACCTGTACCTGTGGCTCTAATCGCCCCATCGGCTGCATAGGAAATGAGCTTCATGGAGGAGTTGACTACAGAATTAAGCGTTGTCAGCTGGGAAGCCGCTTTGGCTTGTGCTCCCTCAGCTGTTGGATCTTGAAGGGCATCTCCGAGCTCTTTAAGGAGACCCCTTTGAAGTCGGGTAAAATGACAAGTAGTTCAGTGACCTCATAGAGAAGGTCGCTGAACTGAACATTCGCTTCCCGTATCTGTCCATCGTCCTAGACTCCTTGTTAGGGGGATGGACAGACGAAGAAGTCTCCACTAACTCTTTTTTGGTGGTTGCTGCTACCACCATGGCATCAACAGGAACACCTTTAGAAAGGAATTGCTTTTCCTGGGGTGCTGTAATGAATTAGCCAGATCTATTCGGAGTTGGTTCCACCATATCCAGAGATGACCAAGCATTTCGAGCCACCACTGTCATAAGTGGATCGAAAGGCGGACAAACCCAGGAGGTGGAAGGTCAGGAATCGAAAACATCCAGAAATACAGAGTCATCCTTGGTGGGGGTTAGGGGATTCCAGTTCCCCCTCTGCTTAAGCATTTCTAGGATGTCAGAGAAGGAAACATCTTCAGAGGGGGATCTCGGGGACCTTTCCGAATCATCTAAGTCTGTATTAGAAGTGACAGACTCGGGGGAGTCAATGTGCTTCCTCTTACACTTTTTCTTTTGAGGGGGGCTCCTCTGAGTGGTAAGGAGAGGCCTTGGTAGAGGAGGAAACACCCAATGGGGTGTCCTGGAGCATCGGTTCCCTACACTTAGGGTCTGGAGGAGGAGCAGAGGTTGGCACAGGCACTACAGGGGACAGAGCTGGTGGGGCTGAAAGTGGAGCTGACTCAGAGGACAGCACGCTCCGCATGACGTCAAAGGTGTCCCTGCCATGATGCAGAGAAAGCTCCGGTTCCGAAGAAATAGGAATCTTTCTCCACACAGAGGGGGATGGCTCTGAGGCAGATGTTGGAGCAGAGCTCACCTGCGCCGAAGCTCCGAAAGGGAGAACAGGGTCGGGCAAGGGTCCAATGCCACTCGTCCCCTCAGAACCGACGAGGGAGCCACGGCACCCAGATCCCTCGATGGAAGGTACCACAGAGGGAATCGAAGCAGACATCGGAACCGAAGGAGATAGAGTGATTGGAGCAGACAGTTCCACTACTCGAACCCCAACAAACTCATTGGAGTTGGAAAAGGAACATCAAGAGAAGTGGACGGAGCCGATGCCTGTTGAGGAGGGCTGGACAACAATTTAGCTAGTGCCTGCGACTTTAGCAACCTACTGACTACTCTCTCCACATCATGATCCGACAGCCTAGAGGATCAAGAGGAGTGAGAGGATCGGTGACTACGTTCACTTTGAAGTAAAGGAGACAGAGGAACCGAATGCACCAACTCTAAGGAAGGTGACCTCAGCCTCGTCTGGCTCCGCGATGGCTCCGAAGCCTCTGATGGAGCAGACGGGGAGATTGTCTTGTCGGTGCCAGCCGGAACAGACGTAGAAGGAAAATCCTGTACCGAAGTCGGCTCCGAAATTGGAGCCGAAGGCTTAGTGGATTTAGGGGATTTCACTGGCTGTGAACTCTTGGCCGGTGAATCCTGGGGTTTTAACAGACCCCTGAGAATCAACTTATTCTTACACTCCTGCAGGACTCTTGGACTAAAGGCATGGCAAACAGAACAAGAGTCCTGCAGGTGCACAGCGCCTAAACAATTGACGCAAGAAGTGTGCTCATCTGTCAGATATTTTCTGACAGCATGAGTCACACTTCTTAAACCCAGAAACCTTTGATTCCTTGGACATACTTTACTGGAAAAAGGAAACGAACCAATTTAAAAAACAAGGAAAAGAACAATATTCAGTTCTACAAGAACAAAATCACTATCTAGAAAAGATATAGAATAAAGGTTTTTTTTTTTTTTTTTTTTAGGAAGATAATAGGATAGCCTCTAATTTAAATGGCTAACCTATAAGAAAAAGCAGTAGGAAACCTCTAATTTAAACGGCTAACCAAGGGAAAGGGGGGTAGGGTGGAGGGCGAACTCTCCAAGTTAAACGAGTTCTACAAAAAAGGGATATTATAGAATAAACAATATCTACCACAGTTAACAACACTATCGCTAATAATAATATACTAGAAGAGTTAAATTCTAGAGAGAATTTACACAAAAAATTCTATACAAGCCTGAGCCAGAAAAACGACACCTCTCAGCTGAAGCGGCAAATGAGATCTGGGTAGCTATCGCTAGGCATTATAGGATACGGGGTAGCCTTGAGCTAGTAAACAGCTCTTGAGCTATTGAAGATGGCCAAGTCGGAGCAGAGGATCGGCTCCAAACCCAACCAGCAAGAACGAAGGCGAGATAAACTTAACATTATGACTTAGCTGAAGTGTTTTTTTTGCAAATGCAGTTTAGTACTATTCCATACTGAACAAGAAGAAAGTACTTTATCAATATCTTTTGCTAGAGAACGCCAAAATACTAGTCCTGTTGCCCTTTTTTTGGTAGATTGGGAGCATGGGTGACCACGATGCAAAATCTGGACATTCACATTGTAAGGAAGCAGGAACAACAATTTTAGGACCTCTGAAGATAATGCCACCTTCCATCAACATCTCATCTCTGTAAGGAAAATAAGTTTGCACTTCAGGCGGTACACAAGATTGCTTTGATGGCCATCCAACATTAATGAAGTGGTTGAGCTTTTGCAAAACTGGATCAGTCTTTGTATGATCTCTCAGCTCATCAAGCCTCGTGTTAGAAAAATTATGCACTTTCATGACACCAAAGTCAAAATTCTCTGCATTAAGTTCTTCTGTTCTACTTCCGGGCAATCTGGATAGAATATCAGCCAGATAAAGAAGTTTGCCTTTTGTATAGAGTATTTTGAAGTTATACTTTTGCAATCTAAGCATCATTCTTTGTAATCTTGCTGGAGCTGAATGCATAGACTTCTTTAAAATAGTGACTAGACGTTGGTGATCAGTTTTAATCTAAGCAGCTCGACCATGAATATAATTGTGAAGCTTTGAACATGCAAACACTATTGCCAAAAGTTCTTTCTCAATTTGAGCTTATTGCATTTCAGTTTGGGTAAGAGTTCTAGATGCATAAGACACTGGTCTGCTCTCTTGACCAATAACTGCGACAAGACCAAATTTTGAAGCATCACAGGAAAGAGTTACTGGTTTACTGACATCATAGCATCTTAATGTAGATGGGGTAGCAATTTTTAGTTTAAGGTCTTCAAACGCTCTCTGGTGCTGTCCAAACCAAGAGCATACAACATTTTTGCGCATCAGCTCTCCCAAAGGTGCTGTCAACTCACTGAAGTCTGGTCTAAATTTGCCTAAATAGCTGATCATACCAAGAAAACACTGTAGAGCTTGAACATTATCTGGTGTTGGCATTTCTAGAGTGGCTGCTTGCTCAGACAGGTCTGTTCGCAAGCCAGTGCTAGTAAACAAATGACCTACATATGTAACTTCTGGTAGTCTGAATTTGTACTTCAGAAGACTGAGCTTCAAGTTCACTTCACATGCTCTGTCTATAATTTTCCTAAGATTTCTGTCATGCTCTGCTTCACCATTGCCTCCAACCAATAAATCATCTACTATTATGGCACAAGGATAACCTGAAAAAAATTTGCTCCATTGCACGCTGAAAGACTTCACTTGCAGAATTTATTCCAAATGGCATTCTAAGGAATCTATATCTTCCAAATGGGGTACCGAAAGTAGTCACTAGTGAAGACTTGTGATCAAGCATTACCTGCCAAAATGAACTTTTTGCATCTACGACAGAAAAACAGTGGCATCCACTATTAGGGCTGCAACTTCAACTGTACACATAGGATGATACTGTCTCTTTAATGCTTTGTTCAAATCTCTTGGGTCAATGCACATTCTGATTTCATCTGAGCTTTTTTTTTGTGGGCTGCTACCATGGATGACACCCATTCAGTAGGTTATATAACTGAACAAATTACACCTTGCTGCACTATTTTATCCAACTGAGCTTTGACTTTATTCTGCATAGCTTTTGGAACTTTTCTTGCTGGTCTGACCACTGGACTGAGCTCTGGGTCTAACTTTATAAAATACACAATGAAAGTCTAACTTGTCATCAAAAATATCAGCATACACTGAGAAATATAATTAGTAAACTTGGAACCAAGACATGTGCTTATATGATGAACTTCTTTGGTAAAAGAAAGCAGATTCATTCTTAAACTGTCTCTGATACCCAATAATGACTGCACAGGTCTTCGGGCTACACATAATAGTAAGCTGTAGCAGTTCCTAGCTAAATAACATGAAAGTACCACTGAACCTTCAGTTTGAATTTCTTCACCTCCATAAGCAACAAGTTTTGCGTAACTGGCCAAGTTGCTCACCAGCTCTCACCTTGGCAAATGTGTCTGCTGACATAACATTACACTTTGAACCAGTGTCTACTTTGAGCTTGGTGGACTTCCCATTGATCTGGACAGTACAAAACACTTCATTTTTTTGCCAGCAAATATACTGCATTAACCCTTTCACCAATTACTGATTCACTATCTACGTAGACCCTTCTTTATACCTGTGTGAGGTTTACTTGATTTGCAAAACTTTTGAAAATGGTTCCAATTTTTACACTTGTGGCATTGCTGACCAAATGCTAAGCACTTATCGCTTTTAGACTCATGATTGACACCACAATTGCGATAGTTAACTATAAAGCTTGATTTGGCTTTTGCTGACTCTCCCTTGTACTGCACTAAGCATGTCCTTTTCACTGAACTAGTCTTAGAACTTGATGGAAAACTACGGGTTTTACCTGCCACACCTGTAGGGGTTACAGCTGCTATGTGCTTAAGCCTACTTCTGCTAGCCACGTGTTACACACTGTCTACATTTGCTCTGGAGCCTGCTGAAGCCATGAGCTTATCACTTGCAAACATACTTGTGTGTCTTTCTGTAACTTCACGGACTTGACAAATCTCAGTAGCTTTGCTCAGTGTTAAATCACTGTCACAAAGCAAAGTCTTTCTCGCTGCACCACTATTAATACCACACACAAGCCTGTCCTTTATTAACTCATCTTTTAAATCACCAAACCTACACGCTTTAGCTTTGTTTCTCAGGTCAGTAATATAAGCTACAAAAGTTTCTCCTGGCTTTTGATATCTTGTGTAAACTAAATGCCTCTCTAATGTAACATCTGTCTAGGGGTTGCACATTTCCCTGAATTTGCGTTTCAAAAAAATCGGGGTCTTCCCTTGATTCAGCTTGTACAACAATATGACAAGTTTTCCCTTTCTTATTCATATACTGCTGACGCATACACAAATGAACGCTCTCTTTTAATGTCTTCAGACCCAGCTAAGTTTACCATAATGAATGCCCTGGTGCATGCATCTTTGACAGGAAAAGCCACTTGTATAAAAATATTGTACGCTTGCTCAAATAGTCTACAATTCTCTGCAATATTCTGATCAAATAAAACTGGATTCTGGTTTGCGAAACGTCTCTGCCATATTAACACATACCAATGAAGGCTTTTGCAAGTATGCACAAACACACACACATATACATAGCCAGAAATTTATGCCAGTACTTGTAACTATGCCCAATAGCACAACAAGCCCCTGAAAAACTGAACTTTGTGAAATAAACTCCTGGGCACAATAATATTCTTGAAATCACTGTAATGTAAGAAATCACCTGTTATCAGTATAAGAAGCATTTCAAAATAACTGCACTGTGTGAATAAGCTGGGCAGAAGAGTACGAAACATTTTGAAGTAACTGCACTTTGCAAATAAACAGTACACAGCACACTGAAACTTTCCCAAAATGGCTGTTGGTTCTTCTTTCGGCTTTTCCCGGTTAGCGGTCGCCACAGCGGAACTCCGGTTCGCTAACTGGCAGTAAATTTTTACGGTGCTGAGGTGCCAGCTCAATGCCTAACCTTCAACGAAGGCACGCCCATTCTACACATATCTTTTGAACGCCACTAGACCACTGTGAGGACATGCAGACTACACACAGAAGGGGCTCCAGCCGAGAATCGAATGGGAGAACCTTTTGCTGTGAGGCGACAATGCTGTTTACTAAAATAACTCTGTACAGTGCAAGAAACACACTGTAATGGTGGCACTCTGTGCTTAGACATACCCAGGACAAGAAACTTTTCAAAATGGCTGTATTCTGACTGCACTTTAAAAAACAGTTGCACTTTTCACACAATAAACTCTTTGGAATAAATGCACAGTAATAAGCATACACTGTAGGTACTTTTACACACTTTGAGATGCTTTGAATAATTCTAGTTATGCCCTGAATAGCTTCAATCAATGCGGAATAGCTTATGCCAAAACTCAGTAACTTGCCAAAAAACATGCATCCTTCTTGCTTTATTTTTATGTGCCCTTTTTTACCATTTATTATATTAGTTTTGCTTGTTTAATCTCTTTTCATGCCCATTATACTTTTCTTGCGCTTGTTTTACTCTAAACATGCTCGTTTTGCAATTCCGAGGTAATACCAAACCCCAAATGTGCTTTTCTGATAATCGTTTTATCATAGATCTTAATTTTCAAACATTTATTTTAATTAATAAACTTTTTGTACCTCTCGTTTGCGTAATAATGCATTCTGTGCCCTTGTAATCCTCTGTTTTATCTTTTTGATAAAATAAACTGTTTGCGCAAGTTTTCATTACCTTTAGTTCGTTTTTGAACCTTTTTTGTACTCTGTTCACTTAGTTTACCTTCACTGTTAACTCTGCACCTCGTAGCTCTGAAACGCAGTCTCTGGAATCCCAGTTCTGACACCATGTCGCTCGTCTGGTTAGGATAAAACAGATAAATATCTGTGGTCTCTTTTCAGCACTTTATTATGTACAAACACATCAGGATTGAGGCTTAATAGCTATAACTTCGATAAACTTGTAAACAAACCAGCTATCATACTTGTACATACTCACACTCTGGCTCACCCTAAAAATGGCACTGATGCTAGCATATGCTTGCTATTTATATGCACATGCTGCCCTTGGAAATACTTCTTAAACGCACAACACACACTATTCACACCTAGGATGGATAAGAAATGTACAGCAAAATGTACATGCTTGAGAAGGAAGTCTATGTAGAGAGCTTGTATCAATAGTTCACCTAGGTAAGGGAAAATCTCATAACTTGTGAGTGACAGAAGGCTACTACTGGATCTAGGCACTTTGTATAAACTCTTGGTGCCATAGAAAGACGAAATGGCAAAGCAGTAAGCTGAAAATGTGATGAACCAGAAAAAAATCTGAGGAATTTCCTGCAAAAAGGTTGAATGGGAATGTGGAGGCAGGCATCCTTCAGGTCTAGTGATACAGGGAAAGCTTGAGGAAAGATGAAAGGCAGAAGGGTAAGCAGATAGAGCATTATGAAAGTGGGTACCTTTAGAAAAGGTATCTAGAAGAGGGAAGAGATCCAGCATGGTCTTCACTGTCCTTCCTTCCTGGATACCGGAAATATTCTGGAATAGGACCTGAAGGAGGGTGGCACTCTTTCTATGGTGCCTTGATCTAGTAAGCCCTGAATGACAGGGCCAAGCAAAGGGAACTGGTTTTGCAGTGCAGAAGGCAAGTGCTTTAGACAGAGGATACTTTCCCATGACATAACATAGCCTTCTTTCACTATAGCCAGGACCCATTTGTCTGTGGTTACCATTTCTCAGGAAAAAGGGACATAGAAAGTCTTTTTGAATGAAGGGTTGAGGGACTCAGTAGGGGAGGGGTGTAGTTGGAAAGGTAGTTGCAGGTTTGTACTTCTGAAGGGAGGGCTCCCTGAAGGAGATTTCCTATGTGACTTGCCAGAGAATCTCTTTCTAGGCATTTTTCTTTGTTTCTCAGTGGGCTGAGTGTCCCTCAAAAGAAGTGGATTTTGCTGGGTAGTTTCTGTGGTATCTAGGGACTGTTCAAAGTAGAATTTGCTTATAGTCCTTCGTGGCCTTATCCTGCTCTTGTAAGGCTTTAAAGAGTTTTACCACTTCAAGACCAAAGATGGGATATTTGTCTAGTGGAGAATGTAGGATTTTAACTTTAAAATCCTCAGGGATGGGTTGGTTGTCCAACCAAGCATAACATCTAATGACGTGAACCTGTGACTGCAAACCTGGAAAAGGCATCCACAGCATCACAACTACATTTGATGCTATGCCTAGCAATTTGAGTTGCTTGTGACAGTAAGGTCTGCACTTGTTGTTTAGAATCTGCAGATGACCTTATTCAGAGATTGCAGGATAGACAGCATATATTTAGTCATCTGCACCTGGTAGTTTACAGCTGTGAATGTAAGGGTGGCAAAGCAGTAGACCTTCTTATTCCACAGCCCTCCTATCTTTGTCAGTGGGGAGGGCATTAGCACTGGGGAGAAGTTTAGAAGGCATGTCTGAGGATAGGGAGACAGCAGCCGCATCAGCCACAGAGTTTTATAGAGGTATTTTAGTTCATCAAGCACCTTATAGAAACTGTCTGATCTTTTAGGTGGCAGAGGTTGAGAATCAAGAGTTGAAGATGTACACTAAAAGGCATCCTAATATGCATCTAGTACTCAAGGGTCTGGAGAGGGGGCTGGAGTTCCCATTTCCAGGAGACTGTAGTATCTCTTTTGAACATATGAGATGTGCTTTGTCATTCAAAATATTTTATCTGGATGGTTTCATAAAGGAGGCCTTCTCAGTAAGAGAGCAAGGGGAGAGGAAGTCCCCTTCATCACAGGAAAGCTGTTCAAAGGAATGCATCTATAAGAAATAATCCAGGGAGCAATCAGAATCCAGATCCAGTTCCTCCTCTGTGTAAGAGTAAGCTTGACTGTCTTTGTCATGGCCTGTAGCATCTGTGATACACAGGAAGAAGGTTTCAGGGCCATGATTTGCCTTAAATAAGTCCTGGGAGACGTCCATCCATTTTTTCTTTGGAAATTTTAGGGAAGGTCACATACCTAATTTTCTGCTCTTTCTTTCTAGATGTGACATCTGCCTGAACAAGTCTTAAAGGTGTGGAAATTTGGTGCACTTTGACCAGAGTACCTCTTCCCTGACAAGGATATGAGGCACTCCAAATAATGATCCATGATTTGTCCAAGGCTTCTGCTGCCTACAAGGTATCAGGAGCCATACTGGTCTCCAGGGTCTAGGTAGTCGGCAACTAAAAGGGTATCTGATGGATTGTGGGTTCTGTAACTTCAGCAGGTGTGTCTGACTCAGAGATGCAAGGCTGTGAGTTTTTTCAGGGTCTTTTGAGTTTCTTCTTAGACATAAAGGTAGCACTGAATGTAGGTCATTCTGCCCCTTTGGCCTGGGTCAGGCATTTTTGACACTGACTTTTAAGGAAGGTGTTCAGGAAGGAAAGCCTTGACCCAAGGGTTTTAAGAACAACCAACCAGAGGATGGATCAGGTTTTGTAGTTGTGCTCCCGGCCTAAACAGAAAAGAAACTTAAATGAGCAAGTCCTTGTATAGCATCACCCACCGCAGCCGCACTTAACCCTCCTAGCTGACATCTAATAAAAGTGATCTAGAGAATAAAAATACTAGAAAAAGGAATGTTACCTAATGGGGCACTTATCTGAAATATGATAAAGCAAAGCAACAGTACCAATGACTCAACAAAGACCAGCCTGATGGATGCATGACCTACTTTTGGGCTTGCGGCGAGAAAATCTGAAGTACTCATGCATACATCCATCCGTATACCCCAGCGCATATAAGCGGAGGTCAAGCGCGTGACCTCAGTAAGGTAAAGCTTTGCTATCCCCGCCGGATGTCAGCAAACGAAAACCCATATGTTAAGAGTACTGAGACAGTGATTTTAATCAGGACATCATATATTTTCTTAGAGCCCTTTAAGGGACTGCTGGAATAGATTTGTCCAAGGCTTGTAAGAGAGGAGGAATAGCCACAGCATGGGGCATCTCACACTCTATAAGGTCATATACCCTTGTCTAGCTCTGGAATAGTTCCCAACTGCTCCCAAGCAAAAGATCACAAAATCTAGCAGTCATCTGAGGAAAAGTGAACACTTCTTTGGACTTGAGCTCAGGTTTGCCTTCAGAAAAATCAAAGTGACTGGACTCGCTGTCAACTAGGAAATCATCATTGTCCTCATCAGATTCTTGATCATTCTCTGAAAAACTAAAAGGTCTCAGGTCAAACTACACTAGAGCCATTTATGGGAATACAATCACCACAATTAGCTGTCTGCAGAACACTCTTAGGCAAGGAATCCATATCAGCCTTATAAACAGGTATAATTTGATTATCAGCTGTATGGCGTTTATTTTTCTTTTTCTTGTGAAATTTACTACTAGATAAAAAATATCTGGGTACAGAGAATTATGTCTGGGTCTGGGGTGGGGTCTCTTACCCCGGATTACTACTGCACCTAAAGGATTTGGCTCTCCCATACCTGCTGCAGGTAACGAAACACCCCAGAAGATGCATCTTAAATCCTGTTCCACAGTGGTTGGAAAAGCTACACTAGAGGGAGAGTGAGCAAAAGGTAAGGTGAGTGGTTTGTGGGCCGAGGGGTTGCCCCAACCCACAATCACTAACCACAGTCTGAGGCATATTTTTACTTTTTTTTTTTTCTTTTTAGGTGCAACTGGATTTGATTGGGTGGGAGGGAGGAGCAGAGTTAGGAACTGTCAAGTCACGGAAGATAAATCCAGCCAGAATAATAAACTGTATTGGATAATGTATCGCAATAAGCACTTAAAGGTTCTTGTAACAAGTATGTCACCACACAACTGCACTCTGACAAACTGTCCTATTATAACAGTTTGAAATGTGTTGAGAATTACTTTACAACTGACAGAAGTTAAAGAATTTTGAGTCCACAAATTACAAACATCAAAGAAGCCAATGTGCCAAACCTGTGTTAAACAACTTCTCCCTACACTTATAACCTGATAACATTTAATAACAAGTTAAACTACATTTTCTTGTCAGAGAGAGAGAGAGAGAGAGAAAATCCCCACAGTACATTCAAATAACTTTATTTGTGGTTCTGATTGCAGGAGACAGCCCCTAGTGTTTAACAGCACAGAAACACACTGCACTACTAAAACACTGAAAGTTTCCTTGGAAATGGTCAAAAACAAGTATTTGCCAAAGAGAAGCCAAACAAACACTACTACAAGCAGAAATTCCATGCAGGAATTAGTATAAACACTGAAAGAAATAAAATATTTTTAAATAAACAAAAATAGAAAGGGAATAATAAATCTAATACAATTAAAGGAAGAGAGCCTCTAAATGTGGCTTATCTGACCAATAAGCTGGAAAATTCAGCATTGGAACATGAGAAGAGTCAGATGACTTTCTTCTTTGGATGACAGAAAAAAATTAACACTCATTTCCAGTGGCAACAGGATAAGGTTTTCCTCTCAGAATAAGCTCAGCCAATAATCAGTCACAGGAAGGGGTGGAAAGAGAGGGGGGAAGGCAGTCTGATCTTTTGAAAACTTGCCTGTACTGGGTGAACTCGACAGATGACCTTAAATGTCACTAAGGCAGTGGGAATGATGAACATCTCCAATACTCTAGATGTGACCAACATAATACTGGACTAGGGAAGGTCATCTCTGGATTACACATCAGTCACACACACAAAAGTAACCCTTATGTGCACATTCTTCTCATCTTAACACACATTTCTGAACAATATACTAAACATAATACTGTAGCATCTGGTTCTGAATATTCTGAATTTCAAGGCTGTTTAGAGCTGTACATCTAGATGAAAACAAGTTATTTTTTGGAGCCTTTTTGCCTCTGTTGTCACCAATCAAGTTTCCTCTTGACTTCATGATACATTAATTCCCTCATCACTGAAGGAACAGTGGATCAAGATAGGCTATCGTATATACAACCATCAAGCGATGGTTCACATTTTTTCTTTACTTTTCCCTACTGCCCTGTATATGTTCAATTTTACAAAGGAAGGTGGGGCATGCAATGGGTTGATGGTGCTGGGCAGTCCCTGACATCTAAAAGATAAGCATGCCAGCAACCAGATATGCTTACCGACCTTGATACATGGTGGTTAGTTTCCCCTGGTCTCCACTGCTGAATTATACCATACCTGTCTGCTCTCCAACCATGACTAAAGAATAGTAGTGTAAAATCTTACCATAATCATAGATGTCCTTCTCTTCTATGTTGCAGTATTCTTTACATGAGGTATCCTCTGCCTTGGGCGATCTGACATCTGGCTAGTATACAAAAGCTTTTAAGTACTTCTAGTACGTAAGACATCACACGAATGGCTTAGGAATACATCAGACATAAAAGTGACATCCGCACATACAATCCTCAAACTGAAAGTCCCAGGAGGAATGCTGGCCTAAGGAATCAAGAGGTTATCAGACATCCAGAACAAAAGCAAGGACCTGGGGGAAGCAGGGAGGCATAGAATACTGCAACACAGAAGGAGACATCTACAGTTATGGTAAGATTTTACACAACTGTTCTATGTCCTTCTATTCTAATGTTGCAGTATTCTTTACATGAAGGAAAGTACCAAAGCTTAGGAGGAAACTGGGAGGAAGAAAGACCAGAAGAGCTGAACTCTCTACAAAACCATGAAGAATATCATGCAAGACCAGCTCTAAATCTGGAGATGCCATCCAATTTGTAACGATCGGTGAAGGTATGTACAGAAGTCCAAGTAGCTGCTTCTAAAATGGAATTAATATCCAAACCCTTAAAGAAAGCAACCAAAGAAGCCACAGCTCTAGTACAATGAGCCTTAAGAAAACAGAGGCTCTTCCCATGGAAAACATAACAAAAAGAAATACCTTTGAAATCTAAGAGGAATAGTCTGCTTGGAAACAGGCAATTCCAGAGCTCTGGGATGAAAAGAAACAAAAAGCTGATCAGATTTCCTGATAGTGTTAGTTTTAGCCAAATACAATCAGAGTTGTCTATGCACATCCAAGGTGTGTAAAATCTTCTCACTGGAGGATTGTAGAAGAAGGAAAAAAGGTGGGCAAATGAACAGATTGGTTAAGAGATAGCTCATTCACAACCTTGGGCATAAAGGATGGTTATAGTATGCAAAGAGACCCTGTCGTTATGGAAAATCAGAAAAGGTGGGGGAAGCCATTAAGGCTTAAAGCTTAGATACCTTTCTGGCAGAAGTTAAAGCTAGTAACATGACAGTTTTCCAGGTACAGTGTTGGAAGGAAGCTGTAGCTGCAGGCTCAAATGGAGCCACAGTCAACTTCATCAAAACAAAGTTCAAATCCCAAGGAAGAGGAACATGTTTTCCTGTGAGGTCTAATGTGAAGGACGCCTTTGAGAAAGAGTTTAACCTCTAATCTAGAACTCAAAGGGGGAGACAAAGGCAGACAGGCAGAAATGACTGACAAATGAATCTTCACCGAAGAGTAAGCCAAACCATCATTGAGCAACTCACAGAAGTATGAAAGAACCAATGGAACATCTGCAGACAGTCTATCCAGGTTGTGTGAACGACACTAAAAAGAATACCTCTTCCATTCTGATAAGTATGAATTTCTAGCACTGGGTTTTCTGGCCTCCTGCAGTACCCTAAGCAGGTCCTCAGAAAAAAGGTGTCTGAAAGGAATCAGAAGCCTATCACCCACAGAGTCAGACAGAGATGACAGATGGGGATGGATAAGAGATCCTTTGCCCTGTGTGAGAAGGTCCATCCTGTGAGGTAACTTGTGATGACTGCCCTTGGCTAAATGCAGAAGAGGACACCAATGCTGTTTTGGCTAAAAGGGAGTCACCAGGAAGATTTTTGGTTTATCCTGCTGAACCTTGAAAAGGCACTTTCTGAAAGAGGGGAAAGGGGGGAAATGCATAAATAAACATTCCCTCCAAGAAACTGAAAGGGCATCCACCCTCTAAATCAGAGGATCTGGGACACTGGCATAAAAAAAAGAAGCTGTCTGCTCAGAGTTGAAGCAAACAGATCTACTTGAGGGGTACCTCACTGGTGGACAATGTCCAGAAACACATCCCTGTGAATCATCCATTCATGGGGTTGTGTCAAGGACCTGCTCAGACTGTCTGCCACAGAATTCTGACTGGAAGATATATAAACTGCCTGAAGAGTTGTCTGGTAATGCACTGCCAGTTCCTAAGCATAGACAGCTAACCTGCACAGAAGGTACGACTTTGTCCCCCCTGTTTGTTTACATACCAAAGAATTGTGGTGGTGGTGTCTGTAAACAGTTTTAGAAGTCCTGGACAATAGAGAGGATGGAAAGCTTGAAGAGCTAAAATTAGCACTTTCATATCTTTGATGTT